>NC_065902.1:6205921-6508951 GCF_905147045.1 Nymphalis io | reverse complement strand
TCATTAATAGCATTAAAATCCGCTTTTTGGAAATTTAATTTACTTAAAGGAGGTACATTAAGTTCTCTTAATAGAAAATCTGAGGCATCAATTTCGAGACTGGGGTGATATTTATCTTCAGCAACTAAGTTTTGATTCGACCTTTGAACATCTAGATAAGTATTTCCAAAAACTAAGTCCAAAATGTTGTTACTACAATTTGATATTTTGTTAAATAGTGTCAAGTTAAAACCGCTGCAGGTTTCAATAAAATTAGTTGATACGGTCTGTAACAATGATGATCCACGATTAAAGTGCAATGGCCCTGTTCCCTTCCAGTCAATGTGGGGAAGATTAAAATCACCCACTATTATAAAGTAATCTTCAGGTAAGTGTATTAACATGGATGACAAAAAAGTAGTTACTGTCTCAATACGTTTAACTTGATCAATATCTGGTGGTATATAAAATACTCCGATAAGTAAACTTTTATTATGCTTCATGACGTTTTTAGGGATTGTTATCCAAACTGATTCAACACCGGGCGAACTCCACTCTGGTCTTCCTTGAGGCTGTAATATGGATTTGGCGCATATCATAACTCCACCTCCAGTATTTTTGGTCGATGTGCTAGTATTTCGATCCGTACGAAAAACGTCATATCTGTCATCGCACAGTTCTCTGACATAAAAGCCATCAGTAAGCCAAGTTTCGGTTATTAGAATGATGTCGTAATCGTTGATTAATATATTTGAACGAAATTCTTCAGTTTTGGTTCGCAATCCACGGATATTCTGATAAAATAGTTGTAAAGCATTAATCATTTATATAGGCAATTTAAAGGAAAGCTTAAGTATATGAATAAATTATAATTGAAATTAACATTAATGGTGACGTTTAAATTTAAAATATTGTTGCATGATTCTAAAAATGTGATAAAATAGGAAATAGTATTATCAATTTGTAAATGTAAATTAAAAGTTTTCTCTAGACATATTACTCGTAATTGTTGTGATTTTAATAAAAGTTGTCCAGCTATACAATTGATTTGATTAAAAGTAAATAAATATAGTATAAGTAATTGTGTAGATTGTTTTAATGTAGTGTAGCTTAGTAAATTGTAAGTAAGTGTAAGTATGACATGTATTTTTTGTATTGAATCCCACCTCGCCACATCAACTAAAATAAGAAGTCTAAGTTCATAACTTTGAAAATTTAGTATAAAGTTTACAATATCCACACAATAAGAAGATTTCAATATTAAGTTATTATAATTAAAATCTACATAATTTTCCTTAGATCCTTTTCGGAGTTTATGTTTATTGCAGGGGCTTCTTCGTTTTTTCTTAAAAAAATATTGCAATTTCTTATCCAGACGAATTTATAAGCCTTTTCTGATGCGCGTATTTTTGTTTTTCTGAACAGCTCTTTGTTCATGGGCGTTAGGTGTTCGTTGACGAAAAAGTTTCGAGGTGGGCCATTCAATCCTATGTGACTCGTATTGATACCCCTGCATTTTCTTAATCCTGATAGAATCGAATCCTTTAAGTCGCGACTTTTTAATTTAGCCACGAGTGATTTGGGTCTACCCGATTTTTGCTGCATCGGCTGCACTCGATTTGCGAATTCAATCTCTTTAGGTTTGACATTGACTCCGGCATGCTTTGCAATATTTACAATGATATTAATCGGCGATTCTCCTTTCGTTTCTGGCAGGCCCATTACTTCTATATTTGTCATTCGTGACCACTGCTGTTGTTTATTTATTTGTGCTTTCAAGTCTGAGAGTTCGCTCTCTGATTTAAGCGCCAATGATTCTAGTTCATTATATTTTTCCTCTAATATATCGTATTCCATACGCAATTTATTTTGTGAATCTTCTAAGCTTTTAAACTCAACGGTTAATTCCTTTCGTATTTCTTCCATAAGCGATTGCTTTAGCTGATTCACAATTGTTTGTACCATTGGCTTCAAACGCTCCTCAATAATTGATTCGCAGTGTACCAAAAATTCAGATGGACTGTTTTTTTCTGGAGTGACTATTGGTTGACCTGCATTATCTACTGGAGAAGAGTAGGAAGGTGATCGCGACGTTGATGTGGACATAGGGCGATTATTTTCATCTGTATCTAATTGTTGCTTTCTAGTTTTTTTAACTTCTAATTCTGAATTATTAGTGTTGCTTAAAGCTAATTTATTCTGCGGTTCCAGACATGATGAACACTTCCATTGCGCTCTTGTTGCTGTAAGATCTTTAATCGTTTTGATACAATCGGTATGATAGTACTGCGAACATATCGTACATTTAATTCTTTTTTGAGTAACTGCGACATTGATATTGCATATCTTACATAGAAATACCATTTTGGCGCTTATGTCTGCCAGTATTAATAAATTTATAATTTGTAAAAATACAAAATTTGTAGTTTTGCTGAGAATCGAACTCGGTTCACCGCGAGCTTCGACTTTACTTCCGCGCAGTGTCCACGACACCAGCGAGTGTATGACGTATACGTTAAATTTCTTGTACTGTATTGGCGTGATGATCTCTTAGTATAATAAATTGTAGTAGGTAGATGGTTTAAAAAATATCACTGCACTCAGTTGTATCCAGCAAACCACTTTATATTTTTATCATTTAGCACCTTGCGCATGGACAAAACGTTTATATTTTTCTTGGAAACACTGTTTAAGGTTTTATTTAATGTAAGGATTATTAATTTGAATCACTATTTCCACTATTTTAAGAGTTAAGTAATTTTAAATGAGAGAAGCTTGTAACACGTCTTTCTAGTTCGAAGTACCCCTTTTATGACGCGATCATTGATTAATAATATGGATTTAATTGATTTGCACATAAGCAAAATAGACTATAATCTTTAACTTATTTTTTAAATTATTTTTTTACTTATTACCACCTAAATAACGAAACACTAACGACTCTTCAAACCGTTAATGCGCTGATATACATTATACTGATATTATGTTCCTTCTCCTCGAATGAAGCACATAAATACAAGACGGTTGTTTGACATATAAGTGATGTGCGGTTGATTGGTGACGCATATTCAGACATTCCTGCACAATAGCATTACCACATGTGACAAAATTTAATAAAACCATAATATGGTCCACCGTGAAAAATAGTCAACTACGAATAGTAAATGTCACATTGCCGAGAAAAAACCTACTTTATTCGTAAGGAGGAAGGTTGGAGCTTAATCCACCACGCTGCTCTAGTGCGGGTTGGTGGGTTATATAAAAAAGTAACCTTATAAATAATTAAATATTTAAATTCATTATATGTTAATATTTAATTTACCAAAAAATCTCCAAAAAATCTTGCCAAGTTCGTAGCATGCATATTATAAGCTTTAATATGATCCGTTTAATATAAATACACGTTTTTTGTTTATTCTACATACACGTTATGTTAGTAACACCTAAGGTCAGCATTTAGTATATATTTTATCAGAAGTAAACGCTATGAATCACAATATATATAATATAATAACTACAGTACAGGTAAATATTAAAATAGCGAGTTAAAAAAGTTCAAATTAAAATGTAGAGTATAACAATTTTATGAAAAAAGTATCCTATTTTTTTGTTACAATGTTGAAGGGGTTTCATTTTTTGCAATTTTTATGCAAATAAAATAACTACCTTAAACTCAAAATAGAAGAGGCTACTAATTAATTTATAGAATATATTTCTATGGGTCGGAACGAACACAATTCGCTGCCATTTACACTGCGACTAACTCACTCGTACAATTTCTATTCATGTCATCTTAAGTATGGCTTACAGAAGACTCGATTAGATTGTCACATTCGACAATTTGTGAGCCTCGATTATGTAATATAAAATAATTTTCGCATTTATAAAGTTAATTATAGATTTTTGAAAATTCAGCAAGTTATAAGTTGCTATCAGAATCTAAAGTGTTGTTCTCAAATAAATTAAATTAATGAAGCGGTATAGAATAATTTTCTTTCGTTATGTTCAAAAGACGATTATTTCACAATTAAATCAAAATCGCATTTGTATCTATTTAAATTCGATAATATTTGACTAGAAACAAAAAAATGATGGTGTCTATTATTAAAAGTAATTAGCAAAATTTTGAGTGCATTATCTTTATATTTACTTAGATATATTAATATTCACGCTTTCCTCGCTTACGAACTAAAAAGTACTATATTACGATGTATGTATTTTAAACTTGACAACATTTTATCTTATTTTCTCATTGAATTCAAAGTTATTTGTTCAATAGATTATGTGATATTTAAAAACTCGTGTAAAATTGTGTGTTCATATTTTTGTCACAATCTTTGTACATATAATTTGTTATATTATTTAAAAAAAGTAGACAGACTGGAAAATGGGCAATCACTATAAGAAATATTAAATTTCCCAACATTGCCAATGCGCGCGCTACTTACCTTGAGAACTAAGATGTTATTTCCCTTGTGCCAGAATTGAATCACTCATCCTTCAAACCGGAAAACAACAATACAAATTATTACTGTTTGGCGGCAGTATATGTGATGAGTAAAAACTATTTTAAAAAAAACTCATTATGAAAATTTAGCTTATAACTTATTTTTAGAAAAAAGTTGATTTCCATCTTAGTATATTGTTTAACATATAGCTATATAATATGCTTATAATAAGATAAGTCTTTTTATAAAAACAAAAACGCGAAATATATTTTTACCAGTATAAAGTTATAGCCATTATTACATATTTTTGTTGTAACATCAAAGTTTGCATTTCTTTTAGGATCATCTTACATCAAGTTTCCGGTGGTCATTATTTCCTTTGACTTTCTTTAAGGAAGCTGATCCTTTAAATAAAAAAAATATATTTTTTGAAGATTCATGTAGTACGATTAAAGTTTCAAAATAGTATTTTTTTTATTATAACTCTTTAAAAAAAACAAAAATGAATATAATTACCACAAACAGTAGTTCATTACTTAAAAATCATTAGGATAAAAAGACGTTCAAAGATTAATTCAATTT
Source organism: Nymphalis io (assembly GCF_905147045.1). Taxonomy (NCBI): domain Eukaryota; kingdom Metazoa; phylum Arthropoda; class Insecta; order Lepidoptera; family Nymphalidae; genus Nymphalis; species Nymphalis io. The sequence continues at coordinate 6,503,942 of NC_065902.1, read as the reverse complement.
CTGAAAAAGTCTAATGAAATAAAACTCGATTTAACATTAGAAACTATTTACAAATTCACGAAAAAAAGAAAAACAAAAAGTATTCAATCTTTTCTACGAAGAACGCGTTAGAGTCATATAGCATATGAAAATATATTTTTCCTTGAAACAGGATTATTAAATGCACAGTATAGCTACGAGGTTATAAAATGGAAATCCTTTAAATCTATCTTCAATTACGCAAAGCTAATTTAAAATTCAGATACGCTGCCGAGATTGCGATTGAGGTATCCTTTAATCTCCAATCTATTGTAAAATCGAATGCATAAAAGGAACTCGTTTTAGCATCATATGCGTCGTTCATATAACACCATACGCCAATTATTATTTACTGCTCTCTAAGAGCAGAGATGTAATTGCTAAACATTATACATCATCATTTAGTAAGTTTTATTTTCTTAGATTTTTACATAGATGTACGTAGAAATGGCCATTTTTATTATTTCTCAGATATGTTTTTGTTTTTAACGAAAAAAATAAATAAAATCATGCAATAAATTAAAAATCAAAAAGAAATATTTTGATTAATTGAATAGTATTGTTAATTACTACTCTTTTTTACTATATTTTATTTTATTTAAGTACCAACGACAATATGACATAAGCTTTAAAACATTTCCATAGACAACGTAACAAAATATGTCCTTGGGTGATGGAGGGCTTATTGATAAATAACATCTCTTCCGTCCAATTAACTGTCAAGGCAACACATAGTCCGCCGGGTGTACCGTGTTTTGTGATACGATTCCCTTCGGGACTACGCATATGAAAACGGCAAACGTTATCATTTTTGTAATGGCGAAAAAACCTTAAAATATATCAGAGTAGTTTTTATGTTTTGTATATCGAAACATACCGAAAACTTGAAAAGGTTTCAGATGTTAGATAGATGTTAGCTATTTATTCATATAATATTTAGACCAATTTACACAACGTTTCTAAAAAAGTAGTACTTCGAAATAAGTGCTTTCTTACTTAAAGGTCATAACAAAAACAGGTCCAATCAAAGCCAAGGAATCTACCCAAACGTACATTTAAATTTGGAGCACAAACACGAAAAGAACAGCGTTTTGGAGGAGTTCAGTGGCATATACACATATAGAATATATATATATATATAGAGTTGCATGACTTACGTTCGGTTAAAATATTCAAGAAGCTATTAGTTTTTCTGAAGGATTGTAAAATTATCCACAAGATGTAATTTGAAAGCGTCCTAATAAAAACATTTAGTAAGTTTGAAATCGCATGTGACTCTTGGATTAACGACTTAATAACTCGTACCAAAAACGATCGGTTCCTGATAACCTATAATATTTCGGTAAGTATAGGCCCTGTATATAATACATTGAAAAATAAGTATAGTGCTATTACTTTATTCTTTTTAAAATATAAGTCCTATCAAAAGCTGTTAGAAATAATTAAAGCTGAGTGAATCGTTTTTAATTTACACAGATAATAGAGCACCGCTTGCGTTCGAGGTGTGCAATTAATAGAAATTAAATTCAGCACAAAAACATACAGCGTATGTGTGATATTTCACTCAAGTTTTATATTAATAGTTTTAAATTTGTGTTTATAATTCATCTCGTACTTGACAGTGAAGGAAAACATCGTGAAGAAATCTGCGTGTGTCTAATTTCATTGAAAATGTGCCACATGTATATTCTAACAACTTCTCCTTAAAAGGGAGAGGAGGCCTTAGCCCAGCAGTGGGATATTAACAAGCTGTTACTGTACTTTTAAATATCTGTAAACTATTTGATAAGATTAAATATATAAACACAATCTTGACCTCGCATGATAAAAAACCTATCTAGTTAAGAACATCGACATAGTTTTCCCCCTATATATAAAATTTAAAACGAATATCTAATATTAAACAAAAAGAAGGCTAAGATTCCGCTAACTAAGATTTTAAACATATTTAAAATCTCATCATCTATTTAGAAATTGTTTGATTTTCGATTCGAAAAATTGAATTTTTAATTCAAATAACTTTTCAAAGAACTTGCACCGAAAATTCAAGAATGATTGCGGCTTGCTTAAATTGTGGTTCGTTTCCATGAAGTTCATGTATATATAACTATTATGGTGATGTCACTAACAGCTGTAAAGGAGTTTATGTCGTAGGGTAATATGTTCATTACCATATTTCACTATATAATTGTAATTTTAACCTTACGTATACTTTCTTTTGCTCGTTATTATTGTCAATTTATAAGTTTAATTATATTATAAAAAGGTTTTCCTTCGTTTTTTTTACTACTGCTTAGTCCTTTTTTGATCTTCTTGAATATAGGACAAACAATAAGATGAAAATTGTGATTATTATATTTTATACCATAGGTAAGCGGGCGGGAAAATCGGCCACCTGATGGTGAATGGTCATAAACATTAGTACCATAAGAAATTTACACCTCCATTGTGCCACCGATCATGAGAACTAAGATTTTATGTCCCTTGTGCCTGTAGTTACACTCACTCACTGTCATTTCCAACCAGAAAACAACAATACTAAATATTGCTAAAATACTAAAATTTTAAAGTCGTTATTTATGTAAGCAAATTAAAGTACCATTCATCAACTTGAATTATGAACATCATGTTTCTATACTATTAACAAATAAAATATGAATAATAATAAATAATAAAAAAATATAGTATAATAATACTCGTATACTAAATCCTTCTCAGATAAATAATCTTAATAACGATGAAAACTGAAATCCTACGTGTAGTTTACAATAAGGTAGCGAACAAACAGACACCTAAACGAGTTTGTTTTATGCAATTGGAATTTCAAGTTAACGTTTACGCCAATGTATTTTAAAATGTGTGTAGGCTTCAAGTGCAATTTAAAACCAGAAAGTTAGGTACAAGCATTTTAACGACGATAGTATATTTTTATACGTTTTATAATACTCGTAATGTAAAATGTTGGATACACATACATTATTCCGAAATTATACTATTCTGAAATGTACTTCATATCTTAAAATATGCCGGAGATACTGTCCGGCATATTTTAAGTTTTGAAATACATTTATTATAAATATATTCTTATTAGGTTATTATCTATACAAAGTGCATGATCAACTACTTTGCTTACCTAACTAGCTCGCGTTGCATAGTTGCATATCATGAGAGCCCAGGTTTGAACTTCGGGACAGCCAAATAAAATTGGTTGTTAAATGTAGTTGTTAACGGTCCGCAGTTAAGAAGAAGCAACTTTGCACTTCAATGCCCCGGGAAGCAAGGTAATCTGTCGTGCCTTTGTCTTCGCTCTCTCTATAATTGTGACGGATTGTTATTAAACAGATTTGTGTTGTGTTTACGCACACATAATATCTCCTTCGTATTGTATTGCTGTCCCTATTTCTCTATTAATATTATAAATACAAACTTGTTTTTATTGATGTGTCCTTCTTTTAATTACGAGAATTAACGTGATTTTTTTCTGGAGATATAATATGGACACGGATTGTCACAGGCCACGGGAACACAGTCGCGGGTAAAACCGAGTAATTTCATAATTACGAGTACCTGGTGTATAAATGGCGACTTAATATGAATTTTATATATTTTCTATAAATAATAATATAAATATAAACAAAAAATAGACAACAGAAAACAATTTCCTCTAAAATTTAAAATAAATTTACCACTATACTTACAATAATTCAGATAAAATTATTTCAATGTACTAGAATTCAAATATTCTACGCAAGTAAGTAAGCTTAAATATTTTGACTTTTATTCCTTGTATTAGAAATATTACAATTTAAATGAAAAATATTGTGTAAGATGTTTCTTCGTGTTAATATAATATTAATTTAAAAAATAATGAAATTAATAAAATTGTTAGTGTCTATTATGGACGTTAATGATCATTAATAAACTCATATGCTCGTTTGCCTACTTAAAAGAAATTATATTTTAGAAATTATAGCTTGTTATAAGGTTAGAAAACCTGTACTAGTGATTGAGGGGTTCAAACCGGCTCGAGTACACTAAATTTATAGATTTATAGATCCTCAAAAATACAAAAAAGTCACTTATATGAGAAATGTTTAAATTTTTTTAAAGAAAATATAATGCAGGCAGTTTGTCGTTCTTAGTTTACGTTAGGTATAATATTAATCCAAGAAATATCGTTATGAGTATAAACAAAAATATTTGGTAAACAATACGTTAATAATATTGTTATTCATTATGTTTAAAAAATTAAAAGTATATATTTACAACATATTATGTTAATTTAGATTTCAATATTTGCATTGAGTTAGAATTCTTAATTATTGTGGTTTTTTTTAAAAAAAATGAATTTTCATTACCTAATTTGTGTTTATAATTCGTCTCGAGGTCATCGGTGAAGGAAACTATCGTAAGAAAACCTGCATACACTGCTAGAGGAGGCCTTCGCCAAGTAGCAGGATATTTACAGACTTGACTATTTACTTTATTTTTTATTATATGTTACATTTTATTTCTAACAGCCCGTCGGACGCTACAATGAACACCACCACGTACACGACTCTGATGATCATCATCGGTACCCTGGCTATGCAATTGATGACCGCTGTTGCAGCTCCTATGGTATTTAAAATAAACTTTTACTTCATTAAATATGAATTAAAAGTTTTTACGTATTCATTAATTTTCGCAAACCTTTAAAGATTTGAGATTTAAAAAAATACTAGTAATGAAATAGTTATTAATTAATTAAGATACGAGTAAGAACGACAATAAACTATAAGTCAGGAGACCTGCCATTTAACTTAATTATTGACGTTTAATGTATTGTCACACGTATTTCGTTTTTAAGTTACTTATTATATTTTAGTCATATTAAGCTATTATTCCATTTTACAATAATTTAATGCCTGATTTATATAGAGACGGGAATTAAAATGTAATTTTCCTATTCTTTCTTAATTTTCCGCTTACTTATTTGAGTCGTAGCTTTCGACTGTAGACTTCGAGATAAGAATGTTTTCTTCTAGGAACCGGATGAAGAACGATCTGATAATACATTGGTAGCTCGACCGGAAGACGTGGCAGACATGGCCGTGCAGTGGGATGCTCTGAACACTGCTGCGCTGCGCAAACTGCTACTGCAATTGGATGCCGATGATAGGTAAATTACTTATAGGTTTTTATCAACTTATATAAGCACCTAAAATACAATAAAATATATTTTAATATGCTGACTATCAGTATTATTCACAATTATAGCAATTATTAAAATAATATGGTAAGGGCCCGTTAACAAATAAATTTAGAAAATTTCAGCCTAAAGAGGAAGAAATGGGAGGTATAACTTTTATTGATTTTTTTTTAACTCATTATACTAAATCTACTTAAAGGTAGGAATTTGTACAAGCTCGTCTGGGTCGGTACAACACACTCATTACATATTCTACCGCAACACTGGACAGGCGGACTACCAAATTTTAATTAAAAAAAAAACAAATTTAAATACTCAAAGATTTTAGTAAATTATAAAATTTTATTACCTAGAATTACATTTATTAAGTGCTTACATAATATAAGGAACATAAATGTTGTTTTATATTTTACAAACTTGGCGAGCCTAACATGAGATATCAAATATTACTATCATTTCATTTTTCATTTACATAATTCTCGAAGCCAAACTCTAGTATTATAAATATTTCTTTTAAGTCAAATAATATTTGCAAATATTTTATTGTTTTCAATTAATTGTTTTTTAAAGAACTCCTGTAAAATTAAACAGAAAAAACAACTTTTTATTTTTAAAACAATTACTCTATTGAATGTTAAAGGAGTTTAGACTAATAAATTCTAGTCTTTGTAATTATCTCATCCATTTAGCTGTAGGTTAATTGCAACAAAGTATTTAAACACCCGAGCTCGTAGCTGTATTGCATAGTAATTTAATATTCCGTTGTAAATACCAGCTTTAAATTAGTTCGAATCTTAATCCCATTGTCAATGCGTTTGCTGGTCGTACTTTATTATTCAACTAGTAATATGAAATCACTTTTTTTCTGTTCTTCAGTAAATTATCTTTTTGAAAATATAAAGTTATTATTAGAAATATTTTTGTGTAAATATACAATAGGACTCTAATCCTTCATGAATTTGTATTAATAGACAAAAAAATAAAGTATTATTTCGCATTCTTTTTTAACTAACTATACATAAACAAATAATACTCACCTCCGCCTGTACGATGGGGATACATGTTAGTGCTCGACCCACCCCTTTTTAATCAAATTTAAAAAAACAGGAGGTTATAAATTCAATGCGTCTTTTTTATTATATACTTTTCGATTCATCGATTATTCATAAACGATTACACAGATTTGGATCGTTTTATCTTGGTAGGTTCTCAGTAGTCTCACATATTTCTCATTGGCTTACAATATACAGTTTTTTTAGAAAATCGGGTGAAGTTATATTTATTTATTCATTTATTATGATAGCAACACCAACAGGAAGTACACTAATAAATACAATAAAGTCTTTAAACATAACGTTATATAAATCAAGTGTCACCTAAATTATAGGTGTTGCAAAATATATCAACATTTCAAGTTAAAAAAAATAATAATTTTAAAAATTAAAACATTTATAACAAATAGAAAAAGATATTAAGAATTAAATTATTAAGCTGTCATCAATTTACATTTTTATATATTTCTCATTAACGTGTAAACTGCTTTTGATTACTTAAGCAGTTTGATTGTATTTGAAGATATTTGCAAAAATTTAAAAAGGTTGTATTTTTAGAATTAGTGATAGCAATTTCTTAATTATATTGTAATGACATTAACTGATGAACATCAGTTACCCACCTTACAATAGTTTTATAGATAAGTAAATCAGCCCAAGAATTAAGAAAATATATATATATATACATACATATATATATATATATATATATACATATATATATATATATATATATACATATATATACATATATTATACATATATATATAAATATATATATATATATTTATATTTAGAATTAGTGATAGCAATTTCTTAATTATATTGTAATGACATTAACTGATGAACATCTAAGAATAATTTTAAGTAATATATGTATATATATATATATATATATATATATATTACTTAAAATTATATATATATAATTTTAGTCTAGAAAGTCTTGTATGTGTGACTTGTTGAAGTGACTTATTTTCACATTTGAAACTTTTGTATAGGTTGGGCATGGCCAGAGTTAGTCGTTCTTGGCCACAGACTGAGCCCCGAGGTTGGGGACTGCGTGCGATGGACGGCAGAATCGCCAAGCAATGGCGCGCCGACAAGAGACAGGTCCGCTTCCGACAATGCTACTTCAACCCGATCTCTTGCTTCCGCAAATGAGCTGCCGGATTAAATGACCCATATCGCCAATATAACTATTTGTAAACTACGAAACATTTGTCATACGTTTACGTAATTAATACGATGTTATTAAACTCTAAGAATTAATAAATTAACTCTATTTTTGCTGTTTTATGAACGATTACTATTAAAAATTGTTATTAAATACCTAGTCAAATTTATTAAACGTCAATCTTATTATATTTCTGAACAAGTCTGGCAAAAATAAAAACACGATAACTTCTTCTTCTAAAATTCGTCTATTTTGTAGCGTTTTCAATATACAATTTACATGATTGAATAAAAAAGGTCTATGCTGTTCCATTTCCGGGTTCCTCTTATATACGTTTCCTTCCTTTTTTCAATACATTCGTATTACAATACAATTATGAGTAAAATTTTGTGTTGAATACTTTTTTCCTGCTTATTTTATGTTATATTTAGATCAGAAACTCTTTTATAAAGTTAAATTTACATGTAAGAATAAATGTTCAGATTATTGGATTCATAGCAAAAATATTTTTATAACATTTTAAATATTTCAATCAACAACCAAACTCTTACCTGAATATAATTTTTTTAAATATTCCATAAAAATGTTCCTAAATTTAAACAGTAACATGATCATTTTTAACCTGTACAACATTAAATTACATATTCTAATTAAAAAATATGTCTTTTCTGTCAACGTAAATAAATATAATTGTAATTGTTAGATATAAGATTATTTCATATATACACATCTAGTCAATGAATAAACGTAACGTTTGCCTAAAATTATGATGTTTTATTTTAAAAATCACCCTTATTTACATGCTTTTATTTAACTTGGAATGTATGTTTGTTCGGGTGGAATCTAGCAACTCAATTTTGAAGCAGATATCTTCAATCCAGAATGAGTTAGAATCTAAAATTTTGTATACACGTTTAGTTTGGATGACAATGTATGGTTAGCTGTGGTCACACAGCAGTCATTCTAAATCCGACATGGTGGAACACCGAAGATGGCGGACTAGTTATTTCTAATGCACTCCTACAATATGGGTATTAAATGAAAGGGCTTGCTGAAAATAACTCGAAAAATAAAGTGACGTCACTCTAAATCCAATAATGCGGACTTCTTACGATGGCGCACTAAATTTTTTATGCTTTCCTACAATATGAGTATCAAATGAAAGGACTTTCTGCGAATACGAATGCGAGGTTAGCTCCGTTGCACCAATATGTCGGAAATTTTGGTGTACTAGGGTTTTTTAGGAGTCCTCAATTATGATATTGAGGACATATAGTTCGAGTCTGTCACCAGTATTATAAATGAGAAAGTTGTATGTTTGATTTTTGTTACTCAATGACACGAAACGGCTGTACGGATCTGGATATTAAATATGTATTTTTATAAGAAAACTAGTTTTTGCCCGTGACCTTGCCCACTTGTTAAGGGGGTTAGGGGGGTCAGGTATTAGGTATAAGAAAGTATATCATATAGTTTCTTTAGTGGTTCAAGCTTGATGCTTTGATTGATTGCTGAGTTTAGCCGTAAAAACGTGAAAGAGAGATAGACAGAGAGTTAGTTACTTTACTAGATAATAATACATAATACAATAAAATGGACACTGACAAAATGAAAACAAACTGAATTCGACACGACGAATGCCGCGGGTTGGGCTAATAAATAAATAAGGTTTCCCTTAACAAGCATTTTCTTCACTTTTGATGACAGAATTAATTAAATATAAAGCATTATAATTGTTTTGTCACTTTTTATTTGTAGCATACGTATGATGATGTCCTCCTTACAAACAGATGCATCTCATAAGCTCTCCGATGGTGCGGGAAATCCAGGTAATGACTGGAAAGAGTTCAAGACCAGGAGTACACAGGACCAACAGCTGTACGTGCTTTCTGAGGGAAGGCGCTATCCACAATTCTAACTACCTCTTACTGAGAACTTTTCGAAAATAGACCCTAAAACTATTTATTGACCCGAGTCCAGAACCTTGAGATCTGCGCCCTATAAGCAATAATTTTATGAATGAGTACATTCATATATTCATATATACCTATATATATAATTATATTTAACCAGAATGTAGCTGTAGAAAAAGTTGTTATTTTAATTCATCTTGTGCTTGACGGTGAAGGAAAACATCGTGAGGAAACCTTCCACCAACCCGCATTGGAGCAGCGTGGTGGAATAAGCTCCAAACCTTCTCCTCAAACAGGGAGAGGAGGCCTTAGCCCAGCAGTGGGACATTCACAGGCTGATACTTCTACTTCTTTACTTCAGAATGTACCTAAAATTTCGAAACTAAGACGTCCACATAAAATACACTCCAATAATTATTTTCCATTGATTTTTTCAAGTTTTAATTTGAGCATCTATTGGCACGCCAAAATCACAATTTGGGTCTATTCAAGAGGTGGATAAGCAAATACCTCAAAGGCAAGTGCTGTATTTAGGGGAGGGGTAGGATCCGGGTTTATAGCCCGGGGCCTCCATTAAAGAGGGACATCCACAATAGAAATTTTCTTAATAAAAAAAAATTGCCAATTTTAAGAATTTAATGTAGTATATTAAGAAAATATAGTAAAATATAAGTATAATTCTTGTATTATACTGAATCTCCATACGTTTGTTAAAATAATTCGATATGGTCTTAGGGCTTCTACTTCTTTCTTGCTCCAAAGCCTCCAGACCTCTAAATCCGGCTCTGCCAGAAATACATTGTCAGTTTCCACGTGCTGTAAATTTTCATGGACGGCGGTAATCACTTAGCACCAGGTGTCCCGAATACTTACAAAAAAGCTAACAAAAAATATCTAAATAAAGCTCATCTTATCCCGTAGCGTAACAGTAACACATTTTCCATTTCTCCTCTTTCAATTATAAGTAAGTTGGTAATATGATCTGAAAAAGATAGCATTTATTATAAATAAAGCTATAAATATAATGTAGAAAATATGACGTGTGTAAACAAGCTTTTAAAGAAATTACTAAAATACATATTACATAATAATAAAAAAGTAAAAAAACAGAATTCCTTGATGCTTCGTCGGATACTAAGTGAAAAAGAAGATTTAAAAATAAACCACTATTTAAAAAATTTATGTATTCCATGCATATCTTCGGAAAAAAGTAATAAAATTCCGCAATATTGATACTTTAGCGATTTAAAAAAAAATTAAAGTATTTTTTTACAACATTGTGTAAATAATAACGAAGTCTTAAGTTATATATAAAAGATGCTCAAATGCAGTTTGAATCCATATGACGTATCAAGTTTAATAATAAGAAAAACTAACTACATAGCGCCTAAAATATATTTATACATTGTTATAATAAAAATCACACGTCAAATTCAGCCGCTAGATTGATCGAGGAAAATCCATTGTCGAAAAATGGAATATTTTATAGAATAGTCAAAGCCCACACGAGTGAAGCGCATCGCTCGTAACATGTAATAGGAATATTAGTAATAGGTTTGCTTTTATGACAGCCAAGTAGATTACTTCAAGCGTCTTGCAGGGAACATCTCTGTAGCGATGTGGCCCCTTTGAACTATAAAATTAAGTTAAATTCAAATGGGTGAAGGACTATTAAATCACAGTATACATTTATAGTAAAATTGTCGTTCATATAATCCACTGAATATTAAACATATTTCTTGATTGTTGTTTGAAGTTGTTAAAATCATTAAATCGTATGTGTTTAATAAAAATATTAAACAGGTAGACGTAAATAGGACGTTTTTAGTACGTCGAATAGTTCCGAACAGCTGTACGAAATACCAAGGAAAAAAGCGGTATGCTGTTTTGATATTTCGGACACATGAATATTGACTCTCAAAGAGTTCTCCTTACTTATATGTTCGAAACTATATCATTCATCATCATACGGACGCAGAGGTAATGAAGCTGTATATAATATTTAATTTTATATGCTTATTTTTGAAAAACTGTATTTTTTTTATGTTATAGGAAGAGCAAATGGGCCACCTGATGGTAATTGGTCACCACCGCCCAAAGATATTGGCGAGGTGAGAAATAATGACAATAGGCATGATGACTGTATTAAAGAATTAAAAAATAAATGATTTTAGAGAAGAAACTATTTTAAATGGATTCTAAAAAGTGATCTCATTTTAATATACATATTGAGATGAATAAAATTTTTAATAAAACAAAAATATAAAATTCTGCAATCGGCCATTTTATTTGAAACACCAATCAGAGCGAATGACGTCACGCATCAGTATCTATACCCTTTCTCTTGAACAGTTGTTGTGTTTACGCGTTTCAAAATTAATTTTGCATCATTTAATCAGTTGACTCGTTGGTTATTCGGGGTTTTGTGAAGAAAATAAAACATCCAAGATCCGTCAATGATGGAACAAGGTTGTGTTAAGGCAAATTCCTCTAATTTGCCCAGGGTTGATTTGTTGATGTTAGGACAGTTTCTTTCATCAAATAAAGACTTTTTTGTTCATATGAATTTCGAAATGTGAAAACTTCCTTGGAAGTACATTTTTATTTATCTTTAGTGTTATCATAGGTTTTTTTCTGTTAGCTATATAGTATTACTCGCAGATGAAGAACCATTATATTGTTACCAGTAAGAATTTTTAAGACAATATTTCATTTAGCTCCACTAGTACTAAATTTGTGAATTTACCTATTTACGAATACTTCTTTAAATCTAAATATATCATAAATATATCATCATCATCATCATCACCAGCCGAAAGACATAAATCATATCATAAATATATAATAAATCTTTATGAATCTCTGCCTCTATATATTTAAATGAAACATCTAATTTCAGGTGATTATTTTAAGCTAATAAGCACCCTGTCCATTGCCACCTTCTGTATTCGTATATTAATCTCAATCATCAATTTTAATTCATACATCAATTTTTTAATTGTTTATTTTAGAGCCTCACAACCGTCATATGGGGATGATGTTATTAGCTAAGTGCAACTTAAACGCGAAGGGAAAATTTGCACTGTGAAATGCAATGAAATGCCACTTATTTCTCACAATTTTCTTGTTTGGAACATACACAAACAATTTGTTAGATTGTTGTTATTGATGTATTTTTACACAGAGGGACCGCACACCACTTGTAAGTTTTGGAATTCATTTTTAACCTTAGGAAATACTTTCTGATTTTCTTCGTTGAGTATAGACACAATACACGTTTACTGTCGCTTACTGTGGCGTGACGTCACGTGCAGGAGCCATGACACCTGCGGGTGTTTTCCAGCGAAATTCAAAAGAGGTAAATGAAAATGCAATTATTTGCGTAAACTGTTAGTTTATTACTGAAATAAAATGATTTTCAGTAATAGTAGACGTGTACCTACATTATAGAAGGTTATTTCAAAATCAGTCATGATGCCTATTCTTTACCTCGCCAATACGCCACCAACCTTAGGAACTGAGATGTTATGTCCCTTGTGCCTGTAGTTAGACTGGCTCACTCACCCCTTAAACCGGAACGCAACAATACTAAGTATTGCTGCTTAGCGGCAGAATATCTGATGATTGGTTGTACCCACTCAGACGGGCCTGCAAAAAGCCCTACTACCAGGTAACATATCATTATCACCAACAACAGAGCTACACTTGATTCTTAAGAATAATATGATATATGGAGCGTTTAATTAAATATTATAATTATTACGGAATATGTCACTTTCTGACATTTCACGATCGTGGTCTGCGGTGAGTTGCGAGTTCGTTTTTACAGGATAGTTTCAATAATAATAAAAATTTTAAATAGTTATAAAAAAGTACTCATTTTTGAAAATAAAGGCATAAACATTTTTAACATTAATAAAAGACGTAAAAGGAACACAATTTTCGATTATTTAATAAAAAATATATATGTATTTAAAAGCTTCATAGGTGTTGAAATAAATATTTTAATTAGATAATAAGATAGTATTTTCATTAAACTGATTTAAATCCAAAAAATAAATCTATAACGAACTGTTGTAAACGAAAAAGTTCTTCGAGTACGTAGACAGAGAAACAAATAGACCAAGGGGCCGTGAAACCGCGATTGAGACAGAGATAGTCTGTCAATGTGTGCGTATTATGTTGCCATAGTAACTGTATTCCCTGTTTTGGGAGATAAATAATTTTCAGGATATTTTAAAACAAAATAAGGTTGTTAAATTTTACTTTTTAATAGTAATTATACATTATTTTTTTAATATTTTTTGTTTTCCAACTACACCCAAAAACCGTTGCATTGTTTGTTTTTGTTTCCGTACTTTAGCATCTTTATATAGTTTTGGATTAGCATTCTCCTCAGATGTTGAAATCTAAAACACTCAATTAAATTATTAATAAAGAATGGTTGCCACATATATTTCTATGTTAACCTCTTGACTCGGAATCTAATAATATTATAAATTCGTGAAGAATATAAAATAATGTTGTCGTTAGAAAATTATAAATAGGAGGACAAAATAGTCGTACTCAAGCGTGAAAACACACGCCGGCAATTTTATCTTGCTATCGCTTTAACATGAAATAATACGACAATGCACCAATGTATACCCTTCGATATGATATAAGGATTGTTTCTCGGCCTTTTCACTGGATTAGAAACTTTTTCTGTCATAAAAATAAGTGAAAATTGATCAAAAAAACACAATGAACGCACCAACTGTCAACACCAAAACTGGTTACGCGATAAGGGACAAAAGATTTGATAATTCTATCTCTGTCTAAGCCATTTGTAACGTAATTTTCGTTCTCTTTCTTGTGTAAGTGAGAAGGAAATCGTCATTGCGTCTATTAGTTTCTCTGTCTACGTCCGAGTACGACAACTTCCAAAACAATGAGAAAACAACAACAGTCAATTGTAACAGGATATAATATATTGTTAGTAGGAATAGAAATTAACTCAAAATTCAAATATTTTTTTAATTTAATAAAAATAATTTATTTAAACACACAAACATAAAACATAAATTGGCATATGGATTACAAGCCTTTAAGCTTAAGGCATAACATTAAAATTTTGGGTTGCTTTAATTTATTCGGTGACTGGAACTGACTATCTTTCAAATTACGGATAGTAATTTACCAACTCCCAGGATAGTTAAGCAGACATACTACTACATACATGTGAATATTAGCTATTTAAGGCTTAAAGTAAATAACAACATTTCTATTAGCGAAAGTCGAGATGGCCCAGTTGCAAGAACGCGTGAATCTTAACCGATGAACGTGGGTTCAAACCCGGGCAAGCACCTCTGAATTTTCATGTGCTTAATTTCTGTTTATAATTCATCTCGTGCTTTTCGGTGAAGGAAAACATCGTGAGGAAACCTGCATGTGTCTAATTTCATCGAAATTCTGCCACATGTGTATTCCACCAACCCGCATTGGAGCAGCGTGGTGGAATAAGCTCCAAACCTTCTTCCCAAAAAGGGAGAGGAGGCCTTAGTCCAGCAGTGGGACATAAACTGGCTGTTACTGACTATTAGCGAAAAAGGTACGATAAGCGATTTTGTAAATGTTGCGTGCCGGGTGTGCGTGTGCGCTTTTGTGTGGATTAGTGTGTGTGTGTGTGTGTATGTGTGTGTGTATGAGTATGAGGTTGACGAGATAGAAGGTTGACAGTGGCAACAACGTGTAAAAAATATTTATTTTATCGGCTCCTTAACTTCCTCTTTTCTCTGATGCAGTGTTGAATAGTAGTAGTAGTAATAGTAGGTTGTGTCAACTCTGAATGTCGAAGTGCATTGCTAGTCTCTCCTTGCTAACTTGCTTACATTTTCATTAATAATTAACAAAAAAAACATAAATACAAAATTTTATGTAAAAAGTAACACCCTGCTAATGTCCCAATACTGTAACTGCCTCGTTGGTCTAGTGGCGTGGTAAGGCCGCAGACCCGGAGGTCCTGGGTTCAATTCCCGGGCCAATAAAAAGTTATTGGGTTGTCTGTCAGAAAATTCTCAGTAGCATTCCGGAATCTGGAAGTTGAAAGTGTGAACATTCCCGTGCCTCGGAAAGCACATAAAGCCGTTGGTCCTGCGCCTGACCTCTTTCCGGTCGTGTCGGATTGCCGTCCCATCGGATTATAAGAGTGAGGGAAGAGAGAGTGCACCTGTGTTTGCGCATACACTTGTGCACTATAATATCTCCTGCGCAATTGGCTAATCTCTCTTGAGATTGGCCGCTGTGGCAGAAATCGGTCTGGAGGACATTACTATGCAATAGCGTCCTAACACATGCAGGTTTCGTCAAGATGTTTTCCTTCACCGTCGAGCACGAGCCGAATTATAAGCACAAATTAAGCTTATAACAATTCAGTGGTGCTTCCGCATCCAGGGTTTCGGTTAAAATACACGTGTTTGAAGCATCTCGTCTCATGAGCCATCTCGGCTTTTATTCAATCACAAAATTGCATTTAATTTATATCATAACAAGCATTTCTCGATTTTCAATGGTCGATCATGGAAATGTTATAAGATTTTCTTTACACGTGGCTGTTACTCGTGTAAGAATCTGAAATGGTAACGTCACATTTCATTCAAGAAAATAACTTAATTTAATGTGAACAGCGCTTCTCAGCGGGTGGTGGCGTCACTGTTATTTTGCTGAGATGTTTACCTTCTCGTATTCATACATTTACTTCTATTTAAATTCTCTTAACAAAATAATATGTTATTGGCTTGAAAACATGTTTGTCGTTGACAAATATAACAAGTGAATAGGTTTAAATTTAATTTAAATAAATGTAATATCAACGTTCCTGTAAATGTTTCTTACAAAACTGAGTGTATTAAGAGACAAACTTAGTTTTGAGACATCGATTTTGAGTACAAAGTAAAAGTAAAAGTAAATTTCCAGTTGCTTGGCAAAAGCCTCTTTGCATATAAAGGAGATGGCTTATAAAGCTTATTACCCGCTACGCAATGCCGGATGGTAGATACTTTTATGACAGCATTTTACCGGAACCATGCAGGCTTTCCACACAAGGTTATTCTTCAACACGGAGCACGAAATTATAGCCACGAATGTGGATGCTTGACACAAAAAGTCAGTTGTGGTGATGCTTCGAATCCTCAGATAATTATGATTCAGTAGGTCATCTCAGCTAATTTTCGTGTATTATAATATAATATTCAATTCATCACCTTTAACGTGTGTAATAAATGATAATATATCAATTACTTATATATCACAATTACATCTTTATAAATGATGTATGAAAATCACAAATACTAAATCGACAATGTTTTTAAGGTTTCGCTGATAACGAACGCAGTAGCCGAAATTAATCAGGAAAAGACTCAAATCACAAAAAAATATATATTATAACTTACATTACAGTTTACATTTAGAAATGATTAAGTATTTTAGCCAACAAAATCAAATTATGACTGTAATAGAATAAAACGATGCCTTCCTGATCAAAGCCTGCACAAAGTTCAACCTAACAACTTAAGTACGGGTCAACTTACAGACATAAAAAACTGTTTAACTTTAAGCGTATGTGTAAAAAGTCCCTTCAAGTTTTTATCTTCAACTTTACTCATAACCAATCAAGTGCGTAACTGATTGACTATTATATTTATTTCTAATAATTAATTAACCAATCCCTAAGTAATAAATAAAATACTTTAATGGGATACATTATTTTATACGTTTGATATTAAATAATACTTACATTTTAGGAAGACAAACAAATGGGCTGGCTACCCGATGGTAAGTTGTCATCTTCGCACATAAGCACGGGCACTTTAAGATGAATAAACCACCTAAAATGTTATTTATTTATATTGACTTGTGCCTCTGAATACCCTAACTCACTCACACGTTCAATGTACGTACGTAACCACCCACTCCTCGGTGAAAGTTTAAAAAATATATATACTATATAGACTCAGCCCACAACTGCTACTCCATACTAACTTATTTTTCAACATACATTTACTATATACTATATACTAAAATTAATTTATGACTATTAAATTATATATTCCTTTAATGAATCGAAACCTCATTAATTACGATAATGAGTTTATACGTTCACGTCCATACGATACACAGATTTTTTATTTCGAAATTGAAGAAATTTCTTAGTTCTAAACGTGCCAATGTGCAACCCACGTATTAACGTGGGTTGGTTATTTGGAACATTTTAACGTGAATTAAAAAACCACCGAGTCATTACTTAGAAAATTGTTTTGGTAACTTCTACTGATGATGGTAATCATAAAATCGATATCTTGTAGTGACTTTCAGTTTTGCAGTGAATACCTACTACTGTTATGTTACTTACATAGTTTGTAATCGTTTAAACGTTAAATTATCTTTTATTATAGTAGAGGTCATAAATAAATAGAAATAGTATACTCATAAATTTTTTAAAGAAGTAAGTAATGATATATATACATATATATATATATATATATATATCATTACTTACATATATATATATATATATATATATATATATATATATATTTATTTAATAATATGTAGCAACTGAAATACATTTTTAATATAATTCTAATAATATATCTAGTAGTCGTTATATGTTAGGTTGCGATGTCCAACAAGGAATTGGAGAAGAGAATTGCATTATGTATAAAAAAAAAACATTTCTAAAACTGAAATAAAAATCCAATCTTTATAGTTTAGGAAAGCCGTTAAAGCTTAATTTCTTTTTTACGACTTTAGCTTCCCTCTTTATACCACGACTAGGGTTTTAATTGATGTGAAACATTTAAGAATAAGAACGATGATCGACTGACCGAGTAGTAAAACAGACTCGTATGCCGTGGCAGCAAACAGCATGACGCTCTCTTGTACCGTCAAAAACAGTCTCCGACGCCCCCCGACAGTTCCCCAAAATCAACAAAAAAATAAAATATATGAAGTTATAATATTAATAAGGGTTACTCAATGAGAATATCTAATTATTTAAATTCACAATACAATACACGATGATATTTCAGAATTCGGAAAGAGGCATTCCATGTATATTGCAGAGTATTATAATTAAGCCGAATTTTGGAAGTCCATAATTTTAAAGCTATACACAAAACAATATCATTCATACTATTTATTTATAATAAAATTAAAAATATATATATAAATAACTATATAATAAATACATTTTTAGTCACTCAATATTTATTGAGTGACTAAAAATGTGTATGGTCTGGCGTTATCACGATAAAGAACCACGCCCTTTCTGCTCTGTATGCCGGCCGTTTTTTCTCTATTTCTTGATTGAATATCATTAACTGTTGGCAGCAGAGTTCCGAATCGATAGTTTTGCCCAGCGGTAAAAACTCATAAATATAATAAATAAATAAAATAATAATATTCTGGCAAATTATTTACACACGGCCATCTGATTCCAAGCTAAGCAGAGCTTGTATTATGGAAACCAGACAACTGATATACTACTTTTCTTTTGTAAATAGATACTTATATAGATAATTACACCCAGACTCAAGACAAACAAACACGTTCATGCACAAAAATGTCTGTCCTAGATGGGAATCGAACCCACAATCTTCGGCGTGAAAGGTAGCCAACCAGCCCGTCAATTAATGATAAAAGTGGTTGTCAGCATTCCCATTTATCTCATTATTCTTTTTGTGTTGTTTTACAATTTTATACCTATCTTAACAGTCACTTATTGTATTATATAAAAAAAAAACTTTAAAAATAAAAAGATGTGTACCTGAGTACTGTTAGCTAACAATTGTGAATACGAGTATAATTAATAATTTGTACGTTACGTTACCCTGTGTTTGATAAAATTCTACAAAAATTGCGTTGGAATGAACTACACAAATATTCCCGTAACAAAACACATTTCCCCGTTCGATTTATTGCCGACACGTGACCCCCGACATCAGTGTACTAGACATGTGACAGCCGATTCCGTTAATTAAAAGTTAGTTGATTCCAAACTTCCTCAGTCCCGATTAAATCTATAACTAGAGTTTTCCTCGTTAAATAAGGGCTATATCTCGAGAGATTTAACGAGTTAAAATGCGCAAATAAAACATGTTAACTTCTTTGAGATTTATAAAACTTTTTATGTTTATGCCTTTCATCAACGTATTTTATATATTTATTGAATAAATCTTATAAAAAGAGGTACACATAATAAATTATAAACAGTAGATGATTTAGGTTTGAATGTGACTTTTATTATTTTAGGTCAGATGTTAGGAATATTAACGAGTCTTTAGTTAATTAGAAATTAAAAATTACACCTCTTGAACATATTAATCATTTTTCCTACCTCCTCATCTTCCTCCGTATAGTTAATAAAAATAATCATGGTGCAGTCGAAATATTATACTTATCATGCCAATTAAAGGTTAATTTATATAATGAATAACTAAAGGTTTTAGGGGCTTGCCATTACTATTATATTTTTATATAACAAAAAAATCTGCACGTCTAAAATCTGCTGTAGAAGGATTTTGAAATATAGAATCCATAAAGTAACCCTATCCTAATCCCTTGACTCTAGAGATTAGATTCAAAGGTATGCTATGTATATATTATGTATATGTTACCTATAACATATATACATAACATAAGTCATACCTATATGAATATGCTGCGTTTCATACATTAAGCCAAAGTTGTATTTTAGTTTGTTCCATTTTTTTCTTAACTGAGTTCCATGATGGCCAATGGTTAGACGTCAATCTTAACCGATGATTCACAGTTCAAACTCGGGCTAGCACCATTGAATTTCCATGTGCTTAAGTTGTATTTATAATTCATTTCATTCACGATGGTGAAGGATAACATTGTAACGAAACCTGCATGTGGCAGATGAAAATCTGTCACGTGTATTCACCAACCCGCATTGGTGCAGTGTGGTGCAGTAAGCTCCAAAACTTCTCCACTAAAAAAAGAGGAGGCCTTAGACAATGGGTACCGACTTAAGTGAACTTCTTTGAGCAGATTTTGAAGGTCTACAAATATTCCATGCAAAGATGTCAATTTTCTGTCTGCCTACATTAACGTAATAGTTGTCAATCGTTTTTTTTTTAATCTAGCACTAACAAGTGAACAAAATTCAGCGTGTTATAACATTAGTATAATGGGTCTTATTGTCCTACTCTATACCTATGGTCATAAAATAATGAACTATCTACAGATAGAGATCATGATACAAATCATGATACAGATCATGATACTTTGGGTGGAGAATATTATACATATTTTGATGATTATAATGTTAATGTTGTTCGTTTATTTATTGTACATGTCTGGTACTTTCAAAACTCCAAGATTTTTAACACTATTTATACTATGCCTTTAGCGTATTCATAGTGATGTACTACTTCTTTACGAATATCTATGTGATGTTTTTATTAACCTCGCTCTCTATACTCTATGACTTGTGAGACGCTGCGACTAGTGTATCCATAACTTCGTTATTTGTATAATGTCTATGGTCTATGTCAAGCCAGCTACCGCCGCTCAAATCAAATCAAACTTTTTTTTAGCTGAGTGTGGAGTACTTGTTCTCCATTATTTAACAAGATTATTTTATTTGTAACAAAATGGGTGACGATGTAATACATGATAGCGAAAATACTCAAACCCAAACACAAAATTCTCAAGTCGAATGGAGTCAAACGAACACTCCGTCTTTTATACCAAATATTTGGGGAAGGCTTTATTCAACTAAAGTTTCTTCATCGGGAAAATATTGCTGGAAATATACTAATAAACAAAATCCCGAGTACTATGGTAAGTTTAATTTTAAAAGCTATAAAATCTTACTATTAGACCAACAAATTTTAGATCTACCTACCACTGAATAAATTGAGAGCAAAATTGTTATGGTAAACTAAGTAGTATCTCCATTAGCTAATTTTATATACCTATAATTACAATAACAATGTAAAACAGCTCATATTAATATATTTTTTTAGATCTTATTAATCCAGAATTCACTCTTGGAAGAAGTTTAACATGTACCTTTGTAATGAAAAAAGATATTATAAAAGAAAATATCATTAAAAATGTTAGCAAACAACATTTTATTATTAGAAGAGACTTATCGTAAGTATAATTTCAGTTCTAATTATATTTCTCAAAACACTAGATTACTAGGATAGGTTTTGCAAAAACCTTAATAAAATTATGAATGCAAAAGTGTGTCTGTTTGTTAAACTATCACATATTAACTACTCAATCGAAATTTTGCATACACATTGTCAAGGACACAGAAAAGGACATCTATAGGGTACCTAACTCCTCTGTTGGCTTGAAACCAGTACTATATAAACTATAATAAAATAATATCGACTAAATTGTATTATAATTTTAGAGAAACTCTTAGTCCTGCAATCATAACAGATATGTCATACAATGGAACATTTATTAATGGTGTTATAATCGGAAAAGGAAACAGCAGAGTACTAGATGACAATGATGAGATATCGGTAACACATCAAATTGTAAAAAGTATGTCACTTTATAAAACTTTCAACCTCTAGTCACTTTATTGTTTTTTTTACTTTTTTATTTAAACTTTTTTTTTCAGTATTTTTATTTAAAGATCTGTTAAAAAATGAACAAGATAAAGTACCCAAAGAAATATCACAAAAATATTATATTTCCAGAATTTTAGGACAAGGAGCTTGTGGCATTGTCAAATTAGTGTATAATAAAGTTTGTATTCTTAAGTTATATAAAAAATAAAGTATATAATATTGCATGGATGTTCCAGATAAAAATATGACATTTCATATAATGTAATTTTGTTTTTCAGACTAAATGCTCTAAGCATGCAATGAAAGTTATAAGAAAAAGTAGATTGACAAATGGACAGCTAAATCATTTAAATGATCCAGCTAAAATTATGAATGAAATTAACATAATGAAGGCTCTGAGACATGTAAGCTTCATTATAATGATTTTGTTTTGAAGGAGGCATTTACCACACTACATGTTTATTAAATAGCAGTAGCAAATTGAGCAAGTTTTTTCCAATTTACATCTTATGAGCCATTTATTGATGTACACAATATAAACAGCATATAATATTTAAAAAAAAAATTGTAGTTTGTCTTTTTTGGTATTTGTAATAATTATTGAGTTAAATGAAACAATATCTTCTCATGAATAAACTATGCCGTTGTTGTAGAACTAAGAATACACCTATCAATGTAATGTGGTTGTAAAAAAAATGAAATAATTTGCTATAAAATTCTTACAAAAAAACTTTCAGCCATGTATAATATCTACTGAAGAGGTGTTCGATTCATATGATGCGGTATACATTGTGCTGGAGTTGATGCAAGGAGGAGAACTATTTGACAGAATCACCAAGCTAGGGAAGCTTCCGGAGAGACTGACTAAATTTCTCTTCAGACAAATGGTGTTAGCTGTAAAGTATCTTCACTCTCAAGGCATCACACACAGAGACCTTAAAGTAAATATTTTAATATTTATATTAATAATTCAAGATATGAATTAAAGTTATTCTGAAACACCTTTTATCCCCATGATGATTCAAACTGTTTTGTTTGTTATGATTTGTATCATCACTTAATGATATAAAAAAAACTTTTAAATAATTAGGGTACTCTATAACTAAAAAATTTAGTCATTAGTAATTGTACATTAGTATATTACAACTATCCAATTTGGAAATAAGTAGTTGAACTTTTTATGTTTATTGTAGTTAATATCAGATTTATATTGGTGATGAATTTATTAAAACTAGCAAAAGTTTCTAATTTACCAGTGTTAAATTCAGTTTGTCCTTCAAAATCTACCATTTTGTACTGCTTATTTCAATTATTGATATAAAATATTGAATTTAGTAAATAGCAGAGGTAGTGTAAAATAAAATAATAATGGTGGTGTGGCTTTTGGTATCTCAAATAGCCATATTAATTTAAAAAAATTGAAATAAGGCATATTTAATTTTATTTGTATAGATATAAATTATTGTAAGTACAAAAATAATTTAAATATTAAAACTTAATATGTTGTCTAAAATACAACTAACATTTAGTATTAAAGATGTTTTTTTCTTAATTTTGCTGCAAGATATTTTACTGATTTTTATAACAGCCTGAAAATGTGCTATTGGAGAGTAAAGAAGAAGAAACAATTGTGAAAATAACCGATTTTGGACTCAGCAAGTTTGTTGGTGAAGACAGCTTCATGAAGACCATGTGTGGGACACCCCTGTATTTAGCTCCAGAGGTGCTTAGAGCCAATGGATTAAATAGTTATGGACCAGAAGTTGACGTTTGGAGCTTGGGCGTCATTTTGTTTGTGTGGTTAGTTGAACAAATAAGCCAGAATAATTTAAATAAGTAAAATCATTTTTGAATGACTTTTCATTTAGATACATCATCATCATTTGTAAGTAGTTTATATAATAAATAAATTGTGCAAAATTTCCAGCCTTGTGGGCTACTTGCCCTTCTCATCAGACTACAAGGAGATCTCACTCAGAGACCAAATACTTAGTGGAAAATATCGTTTCTCGCACTCACACTGGCAGCATGTCAGTTTGCAGGCCAAGCTGCTTATGAAAAAAATGCTAACAGTAAGGGTTGACAGGCGAATCACCCTTGAGCAAATACTTAATCATGCCTGGATGCAGGTTTGTAAAAATATTAATATAGATAGATACTTTTTATTGTACACCACACATAAAGAAATGCATAATTACTTATCACATAGTAGAGTTTTCCAGGTTACCTACCTACCTAAGTACCATTTATAGATATATATATATTTGACCATAATTATACATACAAAAATATATACATACATATATAAAGTTTATGGGATAATTTATAAACAAAAAGTTGAACCCAAGACCTAGGGATATTCCCGCCTTATACACTAGCCACTAGACATCCATGCAGTCACCTCAAGATATCCATCGCCGTCATAATATGTAATTAGGAATTGAAATTGTTCTTGAACAGAATTTCAATTAAAAAATTAAGAATAATAACGATAACACATATTTCAACTATTAATGACTTTATTTATTATCCATAATTTTTTTAAATAATTAGTTAGAAAACTTTAAGAGCTTTAAAAATTATCTTTGTTTTCATGTTAATACTAAATGTCTAATAACTTTCGTGTGACAGTTTTTCGTTAATATTTTTCGTAAACAATAATCCAATATTTTTTGCCACCATTATAAAATTTCTATATTCCTACAATAGGTCTTCATGTAAACATCGAAAACTATGAACAGATTAAACTCAATCGATACGAAAACGCATAGAATATCAAATAAAAATAAAATCTTTAACATAAAAGCTTAATATACAAAAATTTTGACAACTCAAATATCAATTTTAATATATAAAAATATTAATAAGATTTCTTACAATTTACAGGATGTAGATATTATAATAAGAATTGAGAGGTTGTTATCACAAGAAGCGTTAAAAGAAAAAAATTATCTCACAGAATCATCTGTTAATTCTGACGAAGAAAATATAAATATGGACAAGGTCACTGTTCTACGACTAGTAGCAACCGGCAAGAGAGCCCTGAGTGATAGTTACAACTCAAGCGAACCAATCCCAAAAAAAATAAGAGTAGATTATCATCCTCAGATAGATATTGTAAATGATACAAGTTCAACTAATAGCTGTTGCTCACATGATTGATCAATTTTATATTATGGATGATGATCTATCTTGCTGGATGATCATTTCTATTTCAGAAAAATTTATATTATTTTGTGCTAACTAATGTGACTATTTTTTATTAATGCTAATTATTTTAAATGATTTATTTTAATTAAAGTGTCTCAATTGTTTTGTGATTGTTCTTTGAATACAATTTGTGATGATACTACAATGTATGTTGTTGATTTTTGTTGTTTACTTGACAATTTAAATATCTAAGAGTGTTATTGATCCCTTTTATTCTTAAATTTTAGTGTTTTAATGTTAATGTTTGATTAAATTTAAAAGACTTTGTGATTATTAATTAAGCTTATGGTGTAAGACAAATTCTTACACCACTCCAACCCACCAAATGTGCCATGTTTTTTATCATGTTCCTTCTTATGATGTATAATGACAAGAGGATTATTGTTGTACAATAAAAATAGTCATGAAAAATAAATTATGTATTTATTTTCAATTCCATACTTTACACAATATTTACAAACAATTTATTATTATTAGGAATTTTTAAACAAACAATTCAGTCTTGATTGATATTCTATACAGTTTAACTCGCAAACAAAAACTCTTTAATTGACAACCTGGAGGCTACTAGAGGTATTTATGAATATTCTATATAATAATATTTTTCCTAAAATGTAAACTATTCAGTATGGAAGTTCTATAAGGCAAGTTTGTTAAACTGTATGAATATATCTACAACAGATTATTCCAAACACTTAAGTAGCTTTCCATTCAAAATTGCATATATAAATAATTATCATAAATTAAATTACTTATTAAATGAACAAAATAAATAAAACAAAACTTTGTATCTATTTCTTGTGTCACAAGAGCTTGAGGTAATTTAAATACAATTTCCCCTACTATTACTACTATATTTTCTTTGATTTTTCAAATGAAGATAAATATTAATGCCTAATAACAGGCATTAGGCTTATTTTGGTAAAATAATTTAATCCAAATAATTTTATATAATTCGAGACATTTTTGAATAATCATTTCAGGCACATCATTTCTTAATCCTAACCAGTAGGTAATGTGATGCCAAGTTTCCAAAACCTTAACTGTCTAAGCTATCTCACTACCATAACGCATACTCTTTGATCAAGTGCTGTGCATTTACGAATCAGTCTTCTTTATCATATTCCGATCGAATCATAAATTATGTTATAATATGAGGTATACCGTATATTTATACACATTAACGTTCCCGTAGCTTTATCGAAATATATCTTACCAGTGTGAAAGTTCACAGCTCCCACAGATCCATGTTTGAATTAATACGACTGACGAGCAATATGATTCACTTTGTCCTATTCACCCTCGATATTATCTTCTTGCGCGTTACTGTGAGATGGTTCAGCACTTTGAGCTTCTGCTTCTGCAAAAAAAATATTAAAAAATTATAAAAAAATACTATATTTAATATTTTTTGTGCGTTATATAAATTCAAAAGCGACTCCATGCTTTTATATCCATTTAGTCACATAACCTATACACTCACCAAGGCTAAATAATTTTTGAAGCAACTGAAACAATGTGAAGTTTCAAATTTTGTAATGAAAGCAAACTACAAACTCTCATTTATAAAGCTATACTAAAATAGAAATAATTTAACAGAAATACTTAATAAGCATTTAATAAATGCAAAATGTGTTGCTGAGTAATTTATAGTATTAGGTTAATTAAGAAACAAACCTGCGATAGCTCTGTCCACTTTTAGTTTATCTCTGACGATGTAAATGGCAGTTATTAAGAAAAATATTCCACCGATAACTTCTACGAAACATGTTACAAACAAAGCATATTGAAGAGCTTTAAATTGCACAATTTGGCTTGGCGGTTCGAATGGTAATGGGGATAGTGACTTCTTTAAACTCTCGGATATCTGAAAATGAAAAACATATATATTGTAATTCCATAATTTACATAATAATTTTCTTATATTCATATATAATATACACACCACTCCTACTAAGTAGGGACTTCCAGCATCCCCGAACATATGTGATATCAATATCTGGAAAGCCTCGGCTGTTGATCTTCTAGGTGGTATAACTACATACTGCAATGAAAATATAAATGTAAATAAACTAAAGACAAAAGTAAACTAATATCCTATTTACAATAAAAAAAAATTAATTGCATTTAAAATAATTTAAATTTAAATGATTATGAGAAAAATAATTACAGATATTATTTTTTCTCAACAAAGAATTTAAATTAAGCGGGAGTACAAATACGCCATCTATGCAAAAGTTACAGAAATAAAAGGTACTTTGCAAATCGGCTAACAACATATGCTTAGAATTGTATGCAATATCCAATAGATGTCGCTGTTTTGCAAACAAAATATTGAAACCAGCCTTCAAGTCACGGTATTGTTTAGGAAACATTCCAATGAGATACTAATTCACGCTTTCTTACATATTATTATTTAAGTCCCCTTAAAAACCTTTATACATATGTTGTACTCATGACTGACTGATTTCAATGGCATACAAAGCAATAAAATGAAAACATGCTAGGAACAAGGTGGCAGTAATGTATTATTTACTTGCGCCGAGTTTTGAAATAACATTTCATTAATATTCGAATAAATGTTTTAAAAAGTTGATGACATAATAATTATGAACTAAAATTTTAACTGTTTAAATTTTACATTTTATGCAATACTAAGCGCAAATAAGTCTTTCTACTAAAATAATAAATGATAACCCATGCAACGGATCAAGCATATCATAAACATACACTTAATGGAATCAAATCAAATACTACTTTCTGCTAAATGAATCCTTTGTATTGACTACTAGATTGGCAAACTTTGAGAATTATCTTTAGGTAAAAAAAAATAGATAAACTAATTGTTCCACTAAAGATCACATTACGTTTTAATTACTTCATTCGACATCAATCATCGAATCGGTCTTCATAAGAAACGCCAAACCACCAAAAGCCAAAGAGAAATCTCAAAGCGACCATGGACGATCACGATCATAATCTTACCAGCGACATATCGGCCACGATGGCCCAGTTGAGATTCAAAGCGAGCTCCCCAATGAACATGAGCGCGAAGGGCGCGTAGAAGTAGGACTCGGTGAGCAGCAAGGCGCCGGCCATGGCGGGCGCGGACAGCAGCAGCCCCGTGCCGCAGATGACGGCGTGCGCGCGGCCCCAGCGCCGCACCAGCCACGCGCCCAGCCACGCGCCCAGCGGCACCCCCACCAGCCCCGACGCCATCGTCAGGCCGCCGAACACCAACGACACCCTTGTGCGAGACGCCCAGTCAGCGGCCGACCGTCATCCCGCGTGCGTCTCGACGGACGACGTTTGGCGCGTAAGTTTAATGAAATTGTTAATGAAACGGTTGTCGGAATGACGGTCGTCCGCTAACCCCCTCGAACGAACGAATATTCTAGTGAGCGACTTAACCTAAGGTCTATGCAAACTCCAAGCGATGGGCTCAAAAAGTAGTCAGTAGTAATCGATGGTCATGCTCTCGATTGCGCGAATGAAAATTAACTAGTATTAGTATGATTCAAGCACGGTGAGGTACGTCGTCAAATCGCAGACAGACATGAGTAGAGGGTAGACGGGGCATGTCGTGCAGCATCTCATTGGAACGTCTCCGGAGGGCTCGCGCGGAGGGCGAGGCGCTCACCAGTACGACATCGGCGACGATGGACCACGTGAGGTTGAGGGTGAGCATGCCGAGGAAGACGAGCAGATAGGAGAGCGCGGCCACGTGCGACACGGCCACGAGCGCGAAGTACACGAGCGGCGCGGACACCAGCAGCGCGAACCCGCAGATGAGCGGGTCGGCGTCGGCCACGCGCGTGCGCAGGCGCTGCGCCAGCGCCGAGCCCAGCGGCACGCCCAGCGCGCCCGCCGCCATGCCCACCAGCCCGAACTTGTACGACACGCTGCCACGTGCATGCCCGCCCGGTTAAGGCGGTTATTATATGATTCCTCGTGGACGCTTTAATTTTTAACTCCCGCATGATTTTTAGACAATGATGGTAGTTGTTTTTTTACGAGTAGTGACAATCGCACTGGCAGTTCTTCCGTATGCAAATGAAATTAAACTAATCACATTATTCTTTATTTATGAATTGAAGACTGTTAAATATATATTACTTGCATTTTG
This sequence comes from Nymphalis io, assembly GCF_905147045.1. NCBI lineage: Eukaryota > Metazoa > Arthropoda > Insecta > Lepidoptera > Nymphalidae > Nymphalis > Nymphalis io. The sequence continues at coordinate 6,474,659 of NC_065902.1, read as the reverse complement.
AATACATATTATTTGTTCTTTCCTTCAGACCTTCAGTACTAATATTCATGATGGACCAACTGTTAAACGTCCTGTTAACTTTATTTAATTAATTGAAATGAAACAGTTAAAAACAAATTATAACGTATTTTGAAGAACTATATATGTGTTACCAGCTAAAAAGTCAAACACAAGCATTTTTTTAAACATACCTTATTTTTTATTATACATTTATCAGATTTCCGAATATATGTTTTTTCGGTCATGAGCGAAAGCTGTTGAATGTTTTATATTGTATTTTTATGCTGAAAGTAGATTGATGTGCCCGAACAAAAATTAAAAAAAGATAAATTTAAGTGTTTTGAATACTAAATATAATAACTAAATAAGCATCATTTTTATGTCAATAGTAACATCCATATGTTACTGTATCCAGCGAACTGATGACAGCGCCATATTAGGGTGTATGTAGGGTGACCGTTATATACAGATTATATACATTAATTATATCAAAATTGTTATCACTCGTATCGTCTAGTTATTATTTTTCTATCAATCTGTCTCGCTTGCTTCGTACTCATTAAGCTTAGGTAAGTAAGTGATGGATATTGATGAATTTTATTGTGATTTTTAATTAGTAAAATAATAATTTTATATCTATAGAAAGCCAAAGACAATCTAATTGTTTTTATACGTAAAAAAATATATTATCTTCGTTACAAGCCCTCACGAAGATAAATTACGTTAAACTTTTCTTAAGTATTCGCAAAAAAATCATAATTCAGTGGCATTTGGCGTGATTTATTTATTATCTTTACGACTGCCTCGTTGATCTGGTGGCTTAAAAGGCTGCATACAGTGTTGTCTTTGATTCAAACCTCGGTCAGGCCAATTCAAATTAAAATGGTTTTCTATTGGAAAATTCCCGGTATGAAATTACTTAGGAAGTATGACGTGACTCGGTTATCGACAACAGCTTTACGTACTTTTCGGTAGCGTCGGATTGGACGACGATAGCAAGAGAGTTGAGTGCAGTCTTTATGCACACACTTGAGCACAATGCAGTTAGTCGTGTGTATACGATGAGGGCTCACCTCTCTATAGTGATATCGACGCCAGGCTGCATGCTGAGTCCCAGGAATATGAACTGCGGTCCCCACCACGCCAGCGCACCCGTCACGAACGCCACGCACGTGAACGCTAATGTCGACAGCATGAACGACGGACTGGAATAATACATTCATTCCATTCTTTAACATCGTTACAACCATTTTTTTACCGTTTACTTAAAATAAGACACATTACAGCCTGTAAATGTTCATCTGGATAAAGTTCCCCCTCATTCTTAAGATGATTAGAAACGATTATAATAATAATAATAAGTTTGCTAAATCGCAAGCAACATTAATAAATTATCGATATGGCAGAATATCTATGCGACTCAATTTCCTCATTTGTTTTTCTTAATCGCTGAGTACAAAATGAATTATTAACACTAATTAATAAATTAACAATAACAATAAATAATAATAATGAAGCACGAGACAACTTATCGGCTATCGCCATGGTTAGGAATTTGCAATCGGAGGTTAACCCATTGTTTTTTTGTGACGACATACTCGTATTTATATTTTAAGATAAATAAATTAAAATTAACAGCAACGTACTTCCTCATGAGTGCTTTCAGGTCATCCACATACGATGTAGGTTTCATTCGACTCTCTTCGGCCTGACCCCGTTCGGGGTTTTCCATAACCCACACGATGAGTCCTACAGCTATAACCCCTAGGAAGGGGGTTACACGCAAACCCCATCGCCAGTTTCCCGCCGCTGCACCCGCCACCGACCCAACAATGTAGCCGAAACCGCTGAAAATAACAGAAAAATATAAATTACTTTAGGCGTCATTTCGATTTGTAGCGCACTTATTAAGAGTAGATAGTTTCATTGTTAGAACGAAATAATATTATTATTGATAGCCTTTATATTTAAAATAATAAATGCTTATAACATGTTATAAAAAAGGGGTTTTTGTCGTATTGAAATTACTAAGCCACACGATAGGTAAATAACATCATATAAGAAAACATACCTAAACTAAATACCATAACTATTTCGGATTTTCCAATGTGATAATATATTATATTTAAAACATGTATATTTCCGGGAAAATAATAAAGAAAAACATAATACTCCGAACAATTCATAGTATAAAATAAAATAGGGTTTTATTTTTAACGCTAAAAAATAACATTTTTTTATGAAACAGAAAGATGAACTGGCAAAGGCGCCATCATCATGATGGTAACTGGTCCCCACCGCCTAGTGGCATTGGCAATATATGAAATATTAACCATTCGAACCGGAACACAACAATTAGGTGGTACCTACACGTTTCACGATTCTCACAATATTTATATATTCTGAATCCATAGAATGACGAGGTTCTTTGTTATCATAGTTATCATAATAATATCCCCCTAGCTGATTTGGAGAACATCGGCCAATCTCAAACACTCACAGGATAATACATGATAATTATTATAGTGCGCGAACACAGACGTACTCCATACTCATAATCCGCTGGGACAGTAATCCGATACAAGCGGAGAGAGTTCAGGCGCAGCACCAACGGCTTTACGTGCTCTCAACAACATGAGTATATATCAAAATAAGGGCCAATTCTATTAATTCATTCAATTACGATAAGATGCTGATTCTATTCCGAACCAACTTCGACCGAAACGCAACTTGATTTTTGTAATAATAGAATAGAAAAACGGTTAAACGATTAAGTTTCGTTTCGATTGCGATACAATAAAAAATTGTTAGTAGAATCGGCTTGTTCAACTCCAGGTTGTTTTACACCGAATCCGGCATTTATTATATGACAGTAGCTACAAGACTAAAAGGCCGTTACTATACAAAAAGTTGAGATCAAATAAATATCAACGTCAAAACGATTTCAGTGTTAACTCCACAACGCGCGAACACTCTGTTTAATAAGTAGGCGCGTCCGGATAGTTGAAAAGTACTGATATAAATTTGGTTCATTGTACATTTTCCTACTAATATGACGCTTACGTGACGCGATGGTCACATTGTATTATAATGTAAGTAAGATGGACGTTAACACGAAACCCAACGAATCGAATGCAATAAAATTTCACAGATGAATAGACTATGGTCTCGTATTAAGCGTGGATTATGTTACACCGTGCCGTACGTTGTGGTGCAGAGATCAATTTTACTTGCATAATACAGTGAAAGTTTGCAATATGTATGAAATATCATCAAACCCTTTTAATAACAAAATTATCATTAAACTGTACATTTTCAAAGTATATTTTAATTAACCTCGGCAAGTCACTAATCTTTATTAATATTATAAATACGAATATGTCTTTCTCTTTGTTGTTTTTCCATTCTAACAGGTAGCAACAGATCGACGTGATTTTTCACATAGAGTACGGATCGGAGAGCGACATAAGTGATACAAACACGTTACTTTTTATTTGAATGCACAAAAGCTGAGTTTTACAGGTAAAAGTAGTCTAGAGTACATTATAATAATGTCCTCCTGGTCGATGTAACCTCAGCCAATTTCAGAGGAGAACAGCCAACTGCGCAGGACATATCATAGTATACAAGTGTGTGCGCAAAGAGTATTCTCTATTCCTTCACTCCATAAGCGGTTGAGCCGGTTGGCGTGGTTGGTAGATACTTGCCTTTCACGCCGAAGGTTGTGGGTTCGATTCCCACCCGGAACATGTGTGCATGAACATGTCTGTTTGTCCCGAGTCTGGGTGTAATTATCTATATAAGTATGTATTTACAAAAGAAAAGTAATATATGTAGTATATCAGTTGTCTGGTTTCCATAGCACAAGCTTTGTACAAGCTTAATTTGGTATCAGATGGCCGTGTGTGAAAAATGTCCCAGGATATATAAAACTATGGAACGGATAATCTCAACGAAGAGAGTTCAGAAACGGGGCCAACGATGACACGTAAGCTTCTAGGCACGAAAATGCACAGAAACACTGCCAACTAGTCGTCGGGGTGCTACTGAAAATTTCTTTCAAAAAAACACAATAACTTTTAAGCCGACACAGGTTGAGTCCAGGACCACGGGAGCGAACCTACAAACTAAACTCTAGAATCTAAATCGGTAAGGCAGTCAATTAATTAGTACAATGGACAATGTATGGATGAAAACTAAATTATTTCTATGGGTACTTATACGTTCGGATGGAAATAATAAAAAAATATACATCTACATAAAAACAACTAGTCAGAATAAACACAACAATTAACATATAATCGATACGAGACGATAATATTTATAAATTTATCAACGCAAAAAAAATTTACAATGTTATATAAATAATCTATGTATACAAAAACAGATGTTTTTTTTATTACTATACATGATAAATATCAAAATCAAGTTACACGTTTCGTAGCCAAAACAAGCACTAATTTGATTAATTGATGCGTGAATGAATTATTTTATCGACTGACTAATTAAGCTATAATTAGATCGATAAATCTTATTACGTTCATTCATTATCAATCGCGCGGCAATCTGTGCTCATAATATTCCACTGAGATCAGTATATTTTTGCATACGTCCGGCATGAGTTTATCGTCTACCGACCCGTTAGTAACTTCTGTGTCAACGATTTGCTGTTGGGTAAATGATCTGTACCTATTTATATAAAACAAGGAAAATTCCTTATCCATTATAAAACCTGAGAATATAGCACTGAGGGCCTATCTAGTTTAGTAGCTAGCTTATGAGGCTGTAGGTGTCAAGGCGCTGGATTCAAACGCCGTTGAATTGGTTGGTTGGGTCAAAACGGAAGTTGGCATTGTTAAACTACTATGCCTCTGAGAGAGCACGTAAATTTTTAGAGCACGGCTTTACAGAAATTAAGATCGTGTTAAACTGTCTATCCATTAAACAATAAGACTTAGCTAAAAGAGTGTCACTGTAATACCTCCTGACTATTATAGATTAGCCAAGGTGATAAAAATTCAATTAATTATTAAAAAATCTTCATTTTATTTTCCCATAAAAAAAATTATAATTATAATAATATATAATAGAGGTGACGACCTCGGTAGATTTGCCGCAGTTTCAAAATGAATTTATTCACATATTTAGAAACCTCCTATATTTTTTACTAATATTAATATTAACACAACTATATAATTTACCCACGGATACAAAATGTTAGCGAAGCGTAATGGTGCCGATTCTCTTGTACAAAAACTTTAATTTCTAATTTCATGAATCTTAATATATTGTATAATGCATAAAAATGTAAATAAAAATATAAATTGCTAAATCTATTTTGTAGGTTATAGGTAGGTTATAGGTATAGGTAGGTATTGCTTTTTAGCCGCAGCTTTGCAACCGTATAATTTTCAACGACAAAGAGTCTTTATAGTATTTCTATCGTATATTTCACGTCGATTCGTTCCTGCGTAAAGCAGGATAAACAAAAAAAACGCTTAATTATAATATTATTTAATAATATATATTGTTGAATAAATTGTACTACCCATAACTAGACTTTTTAAAATAAATTGATTAACAATGATGGTTCACCAATTTTTCTATGGCCTGGAAGGGTGTCAGCCAGTGTAATATAAGAAACAATCAAGGTAATATCTTCAATCAAGTTGTCGGCGGCATATTGACTGTGTAATGCGTTTAATGCCAGTATCTATGGGCGAAGTTGTTCATATATCACCATTAGCCAATTATGCTTATTACCTTTCTTAAAATTATTCTTAACCAATACAAAAATTAAGTGTAGCTTGATTTTACCTAGTAATAATTAGTAAAGTACAAGAACGGGTTTATTTTACGAGAGTCTTTCTACATTATAACCAAGATAAGATGTATACTTTAAATAACCTTGATATACAAGAAAGCATAAATATCATGCAATTATCGCCGATAAATCTACACTTTAACCTCGTCAATTACTATGGAGAAGCAATTACATCACCGATCTTCAAATTAACCTCACTTAACGGTATTATACGACTTGATAGGACAGATAATTGCTGCACATACCTAAATATCTTACAAAGTATATAAATGTACAAAGAGCAAAAATGTGATGATATGAGAATCTATATATATTCTTACCTTCCGACGGGTATGGCGAAGTAGAAGAATGCAAGCATTTTAGACCGGACGTTACCGACGAAGAGATCACTTATAATGGTAGGCGCTATCGTGGAATACGACGCCTCACCGATTCCCACCAATCCACGGAAGAACGCGAACAGGTAAAAGTTCTGTTAAACGAAAATCAAATTATTTTTTTTTAATACTATGTGTACTAATATATAGTTATGTGTATTAAAAAAAATAATTGTGTGGCGTGGGTCTTATACACACATACGAAGTGTTAATGCAGTTCATTTGATTTTTATGTTAGCCAATATCAAAAACTTACGACAATATACATTTATTTACCCTAATTATAATAATAATTTAAATTTAATTTTGTAGCGTTAAGATTATAATGACATTATTTTAAATATCGACATTTACCTATTAATTATCTAATAACTTCTGTATATTTAAAGTTTTGAAAATGCATCTTATATTGAATAATTTATATTAATCTTCTTATATAATATACTCACAGTTATAAATGACCCTATGAATGTTGTGATGCACCAAAGCGCGACACCGAAGGCCATTATCGTCCGCCTCGAGAAACGATCGCCCATGTAGCCGAAAATGGGAGCGAACACCATGTAGGCGATGACGAACACCGTCTGCAGAAATCCGGCTTCGTCATCACGAATGGAAAACTCTTTTTTGACATCTCCAAGTACGCCTGAAAGAAAACATTGAGTTAGAATTATTTTGGATATTCAATATGCTATTTCCAATAAAATAATATTACAATCTACTTGGCTTTGTGCACGGCCGATTGGGTGAGTTAGCCAGTGTTCTCAAGGTTGACGCTCATTAACAATGTAAAGGATTTCTAATATTTCTTACAATGCCAATATCTAACCGCCAAAGCTGTGATAATTAGGTTGTATCCATGTGTTATGTTTTTTTTTCTTTTTTAATGTTTGTGATGTACAATAAAGTATAAAAGTGAAAGTCCCTAAAGGCGGTGGTGACTAGTTACCATCAGGTCACCCATTTGCCGGTCGGTCTACATATTTAAAAAAATACACTTGTCAAATGACAAGAATACATTAAAATTTATTACCTAATGAATAACATAATGTAGCGTTTGAAGAACGTATTTACTGGTATCTAATTAATTTACACTAATTGAACATTAATACACTATTGGTTGGAATTTTGAAATTAATATTACAAAATTTCAGCTTAATCGGTTTAGTGAAACTAGTTTAACGTCTGTTGCAAGATTAGACCTTGAAGAGCTTGTAAAATGATGTACCTAAAGTCTAAATAATTTTAAGCTAAGTGACATATGTGAACGCGCACTCTATAATCATAAATTTAACATCGATGAAAATTATTCAAAAGATTCTAAGCATTTCATTTCCATGTAAAGAGAATATATTAGTAGATGCCTCTCATACCTTAAAACATTCAAGTGGCCGTTTCGACAACGCATCGGAATTTCTTAAGTAAAGACATGTGTTCTCCGGTCGAGTGCTACTTAAAGCAATGTTCTTAAACGTTATTGAATATTATGTTATATCTGTGATTTTGAAAAAAAAATTAGCAAATAGCTTTTTATGAAATCATTACAATTATGTATGCCTCAGTGTATCGAATGAACTAACTATCAAAACAACAACTGTTCAAGAACGGTCTATAGTTAAATGTGATAATACTTCAGTGGTCGAAATTTGACAATCATCGTTGTTGAAAATTTAAGTGAGACATATATTTGAATTTGCGTGTTTTGTTTTATTTTTCCGATATTTTTTATTGATAACATCACTAAAGCTCTTCGATATCTACCAAACAAAAACGTTGACAAAAAGAGAAAAGGCTATGAAATGTTTTGTCGTTTATGTAATTATAAACATATGAATTCACCATCGCACACTCATGTAATCGTCAGTAGTTTTATTTATTGCAAAGTAGCGTGCAACCTTAAAAGTGACCTTGGCAGGGTGAGTGGCCACACTCGCAACCGGAACACGATTTTGAATATTGTTTTATTTTTTGTTGATTGCATCATTCGTTTATGTTTTACCTGTTTTTATATTAAGCTTGTCTGCTTCCACTTGAGTGCTGTTAGATTAAAAAAACCAAATCCTTTGAGACAACGGTTAGCGTACGCTTCAGTGGGTCTTAAATAAAATTACCTTCATGCTGACAGTCGGATTGACAATTAAACAAAACCCTTGAATGCAATAACAAGTTATCAAATAATAATAAATAATTTATTTTTATATTAGATAAAATAAATAAATAGTTTATCATCTTTGCTTTCATCTTGTACAATTATTCGAATAACTTTATTCAATATTAAAGTATTACACATACTTTGTTAAAAGTAACATATTTAACATATAACTTAAAAAATACTTAAAGTAAGTCACAAAAACGCAGCGATACTTAGTCTCTCAGACCAACATGAAACCAGTTGAGGTTACTTGGAAATATAACAATATGAAAGTAACCGTAACTTGTATAGAGAATTATAAACATAGCACACTCATGTTCAATTAAAGTAAAGTGGATCCATTATGATTATAATGCAAACCAAAATCACATGTAAGATAATTTTCGAACGAATAACGTAACGAAATTCGACAAGTATCAAAATCAATATTCATCGTTGATAAAATAATAGATAAGGCTATCTAAATGCATTTCATAATCCCGTCAAGTTTGCTTTTAAAGTATTAAAAAAATACAAATAAATATGTTACGATTTATTTTGCAAATATTATATATTGTACGGACGGATGGGAGCGGTTATAGTTTGTACTACAAATATAAACGACCGATAACATAAGCTTGAATAAATAAAACATTTATAACTTTGTCATTGTTACATAACACGTACCCTACATTTAGTAATCCGCATGTCATCCTACATAAAATAAATATAAAACTAATAATATTTATATTATATTTTTTTAATGGAAACGTCTCCTTCTCATAATATCTCATAAGCACAGTTATATATAAATATATATATGTAAATAAGACAAGTACCTTACTTATTATTTTACATAGTATATATATTACCCGAATAAAATCGGTCGATACACAAACTATATGAAAAAATATCACACACACAAACATACGTCGGAAGAAGAGAAGATTACTTTTTTTTTAAGTCGTATAAAAAAGTGCGTTATAAATTACACAAACAGATATACAGATGACAACTTAAGACGTAAATTATATAGAAGACCACTTGAGCGGAACTATTAAAACTCATAAGTTAGGTTTATTCCGTTTCTGGTAGCGTGTTACTCAGGAGAAATAGTTATTACACGAGTGTGGTCATAATATTGACTATTACTGTATTACAATACATACACTTATGAAACAAGCCTAAAGGAATAAAATGACCCGAACAAATGTCTTTGGTACTTTCTAACCAATTTTATCAGTCAAAAATATATTTGACCTGGACAGAGACTTACTTAATTCATAATATATTATAAAAACAAAAATTATAATATTCGAAGGGGAAACCTTTCTAGCTATTGTGAGCAATAGACTGTTTGAGTGATAGACAATTTATAATATTCTATACATTTATCTATACTTCCAACTGCTGTATTTGGACATGACTATAAATAATCTCTTTCATTCGTCCCTACTGTTTTGTGCTATTATTTTCGAGCGATACCCCATCTTTACACGTCATATACGATTTTTTTTACGTTTCTTGATCGCCCCTAGACCTATATAATCAAACAACAAAAGCTTCAATCGTTACAATGACTTGGATTATTAAAATACTTTTTGTAACTTTTTTACTGTATAAATTCATATTTTAACGATTACATTACAGCTTCGCTGCAATAATATCTAGTTGTTTGTTTTCAAGTAATTAAATTATTTACAGTGCATTTTATTATATTTATAAAGAGGATTAATTATAGGTAGCAAAATTATACTTTATTATGAATTTTTTATTGATATTTTTGAATGAATTTTTATTGCCTCTACAAACATCAATAACTCAATGGATATTAAGCTTAACAATTACAAGAAGTTAAATAATACATCATGAAGTGAAATTACTTACATCAAAATGAAGTCTGTAAAGAAAATGGAATTGAATGGAAATATGTATGTGATTCATATGTGAGGAGAAAGTGAAAAACTCCAAGTAGGAACCTATGTGTATGTATATATTCGTAAATAGTGTTCGCAAGAAGTAATTGTAGATAGAAAGTCAACAAGCGATTTAATCGTTGATTAGATTTATGAAAGCAAAGTATAAGCTTTCACTGAAGATTTTTTCCAATTACGTAGGCCTACATTGCTATCTTGAAGTATTGGAAACGAGCACGATGCGGGTATCGTAAAGTTAATGGTATGGGGAGTTTGCTGTACTCGAAGGAAGTTCGGATTGGTATTTTTTTACGGAATAAAGGTTTGTCCTTGACCGCAATCTAGACTGTTATATTATAACGTAGTCGTAGAAGAAGCAAGCCAAACTAATAAATGGTTTATACTTTATTGCCTTGTTAGTAAAAACACATTAAATTTTATACAAATATCCGATTTAGTTTTCCTCCAACATAATATATTAAAAAAAGGACACAGTATTAGTAAACATTAGGTATATATTTATTATAGATATTATACCTATTTTGTTTAACTATACTCAAATTATCCGCACCGTGTAACATCGCTAGCGTAGGTAAATATTTGGCAATTTTACGATAAGGATACTCTACGACGTTAAGCAAGATACAAGTCTCTTGTTAAAAAAAAATTGAAGACGAACTAGGATACTTTAAGTATTTGATAACAACTTTTGACAGACTTTTGATAACAACAAATAATTCTCGAAATAATTAAATACTTCTTCAATGTAATTTTAACGACATAGGAGTAATAACTTATGTATATTATGTTGGTAGGTGCGAATTATTAAGTATAAGTAATAATAATTAATACAGCAGCAACAGACTGTTATAATCATAATAATATGCAAAATAAACATAAATTCAAGCTCATGGTAATTTACACTGACCTAGTGTTTCTAGCGTTTTTGTAAACCTATGGTCAGTGATAGAACGACAATAATTGATAATAAGTAATTTATGATGATTCGCCTAAATCCATAATAATATGCTTAAGTACGCGTGACCTTCATTTCTTTTTGAAATGTACGTCAGTATTCGTGGCGTGACATTACGCCTCGCTACGTCATTCGTACATATAATAAACGCAAACGTATAGCGAGGCGAGGGCAGCACCTTCGCCTGTAGCAGATACTACGCGAATAGCGACACACACACCCGCCCGTTTACCCACATCACGCCATCTCAACCAACCAATCGCAAGCGCGAAAATTTGTGGCGCGAAGCAAAGCAGTGATTTGTAACGACTGCGAGTGCGGCGGTAACGCATGAAATGTTCAGTCGGTCAATGTGACGAAACTTATAGTTATTTTTAACAGTTATGTAAGACTAGCTAAAATCGTCTAATTGCAATACATACCAGGGGCTACACTAATATACAAATAACGATACTAAAGAATTTAGTCATTGTTATCAATATCAATAACGAAAGAAACCGTATCTTAATTCAATATTCTTTATTCAATATTTAAGCTTAATTATATTTGATGGTCCAATTAAAAACTACCAACGTGTGTGGAGTGCGGTAAATTAACCATTGTTATAAAAACATGTGTTGTAATAGATTTTATTTATTGTTTTCTTCGTTAAATCGGAGTGCAATATGAGTATAGATGATTTATTTTATTTATTAGCCAACTTACGCTAATTACATAAGGGGGCACTTTTTATACAACCAAAGATCTGAAATGATCTTAAAACAAATGTATATGCACAATAACACATATTGCAATGGCTTCCGGTGAGTTACTGTAGTGGTATTGGAAAATAGATAAGAATGTTATTAATTTACATTTTATTTCCGGAACAACATCGGCTAGCGCGTCTTAGTGACGTTCCATCACGCAATTTGCTAAATAAAGATTATTAGTAATCATTATAGGGCTTGAACTATTGTCAATGAATCACTTGTTACTTTTTATCTCTGCCTCGTTGGTCTAGTGGCTAGATAAAAGGTCGCAGTTCCCGTGGCCCTGGGTTGAAACCGCCCTGGATCGGACTGACAAAAAATTATTCCGTTTTTTTGTCGAAGATTCTCAATAGAAGCACGTAAAGCCATTGGTCATGCGCCTGAACTCTCTCGGTCGTGTCGGATCGTCATCCCATCGAATTATAAGAAAAGGAATAGAGAGCGCTGTGTTTGCGCAAACACTTGTGCACTATAATATGTCCTGCGCAGTTGACTAATCTTTCTTGAGATTTGCCGCCGTGACAGATTTCGGCCATCAGGCATCACCATCAATTCTGTCATATAAATATTATTGACTGCCTCGTTGATCTAGTCAAGTGGCTAAATGAAAGGACGCAGACCTGTCCGGTCCTGGGTTCAAATCCCAAGTCGGGCCAATAAAAGTTATTGGGTTTTTCTGTCAAAAATTGTCAGTAGCAGCCCGGAGTCTAGAAGTTGGTAGTGTGTAAACTCCCATGCCTCGGAAAGCACGTAAAGCCGTTGGACCTGCGCCTGAACTCTTTCCGGTCCCATCGGATTATGAGAGTTAGGGAATAGAGAGTGTACCTGTGTTTTTGCACACACTTGTGCACTTTAATATGTCCTGCGCAGTTGGCTAATCTCTATTGAGATTGGCGCCGTGGCCGAAATCGGTCTGGAGGACCCTTACATTACTTGTATTATATTAATTACTTTAAATGTCCCAAAGTGGGCAAAGCTTACCTTCCATGTCAAGAAGGATGGATAAGTTAAAATCCTTTGATACAAACAACAGTCATACTAGATATTTTCTTTCACGGTCGTGTACAAGATCAAAGACGAATTATAAATACCGACACCAACCCTGACGTCTTGTCCTAAGTTAATCCTTACATTAAATTACATTTTATGAATACGTAATCGTTTATGACAAATGTATTTGACAACTAAAAAATATATTATTCTATAATGTAATGTATATACAGAATAGTGTAAAAAATACTCTTTTGTCACTGAATACCTAAAAAGTAATATTGTGAAATGTAAGTCCAGGCAACACGTTGACGATGTTGTGTAAGAATATCTTGAGGTCAAGTTTAACATAATGCATTGTTTCCCTTTGAACTTACGTGTGCACGTTTAATTGTTTTCCATTTTGATGTAGAACAAACAATATTCAATTAAGGTCGTCAGAAGTCTTTACTAATATTATAAATGTGATAGTAACTGTTTGTCTGTCCGCTGAACCACTGAACCGAATTTTGTACTTAACCTCAAGGAAGGAAGGCTACTTTTATATACCTAGCACTTCTCCCTAAACGCGGACAAACCTAGTTATTATAAAGATACATCTATCTATAGGGTTAATGTTTATTCTATGAGTTATTCGTTTAATCTGTGCCCGCTTAGCACAATTAATTAAATGATAATAACAACACTGTTACGAACCAGGAAATATCCAATTTTTTTAATAACAATTTTAAAATTGCATATTATTATGACTGTCATTTATAAAGTCTCACTATACGTTTCCAACTTCCGACCACTTGAACAATTACTATGTTTTTCGAAAATTACAATAAAATTTACAGTACAGTAACAGTCTGTGAATGTCCCACTGCTGGGCTAAGGTCTCCTCTCCTTTTTGAGGTGAAGGTTTGGAGCTTATTCCACCACGCTGCTCCAATGCGGGTCGATGAAGTACACATGTGGAAATTCTGCCAGTGAAATTAGACACATGCAGGTTTTCTCACAATGTTTTCCTTCATCGTCAAGCGCGAGATGAATTATAAACACAAATTAAGCACATGAAAAACAGTGGTTGCTTACCCGGGTTTGAACCCATGATCATCGGTTAAAATTCCCACGTTCTAATCACTGGGCCATCTCGGCTTTTAAAATATAAAATTAACAGTAGGTAACAATTAATATGATAATATGACATGTTATGTATTATTTCAGTTCCATTGCATTTACTTACAGGCAAGTACACTATTTATTATTAATAAATGTTAATACATGTTTTGAACCTTTCCGTTTTAAACTTCCTATTATGAAACGCATGTTTTATTGATCATATATATACACTAGCTATCCTGTGCTTTGAATTGTTATAACAATATTAAACTACATGACAGTCATCTTTGCTTAAAATTTTGGCAGTTTTTATTCCTTGAGAGCATATAAACTCTATATTATATCTTTTAGGACTTCAAAAGAGAAAACCAAACCTTTGTCATTTCCGACAAATATTATAAATATTACTAGGCTTATCTAAAAGTAATGATTCGTATTATATTATCGTATACGTATACATATATATATATATGAAAATAACGCACGATCGAATTTTATTAGGTATAATATCTTTTTAAAATAGTATATATTTTTAAAATTTTTGTATTTGAACCCTTTGACAAATTGATTTCATTCAGAAAAAGAACATCATTATAAAACTAAAATAGTTTACTTTAAGCAGTAGATGTGTGTGTACGTATTTTCATTTTTATAGCCCACTTAACAAACTGCTTCCGGTGAAGTATATTCAAATGTTTTTATAGACCATCAAGTTAATAAACCATTAAATGACTGCATCGTCTTCTTAAAAATATTTGCTATTTATTTTATTAAGAGCTTTTTATACATTCTGTTGTAAAATTAAATTTGTTTTTGTCGACTTTTTGTTATTATTATTATTTGTATTTTTTTTTAAATCAAAGATAAAATATAACGATATAAACCATTTTATCTTTAGTTTCTTTTAATCCAACATAACTGATAAAAATGAATAGTTTACTACTTACATATCATGTATAAAAATTTACATACTTATGTAAATATTTTTCGAAGAACATTTTGTTGCAAAAAAAAATCATAAAGAAAATTACTTCGAGGGAGATATAGAGATGTCGTTTATAATAAAACGTCACGGGTTCCACTAAGTCTGCTACCATTGCATATCGCGCAAGCAAATGCAATTGGATTGGTCTAATGAAATTCTGCTTAACATGATGTAATCAAGTTATTATGTTACTTAGAAATGCCATTCAAACTGTAAGCACCACTTACATATACATTTGATAAAAGACGTATACGTGTACATTAGGTCTGTGCATAAGTGGAATTGATGGAATATTTTAAAAATTTGCTAAATCACTAAAAGATTATGACGTCATTCTTTATAACTTGAGCCAATTACCGAGTAACGTAGCTCAAGATGCGGATCTAGATTTTATCTTAAAGCTAAAAACAAACTTGGTATTCTATTCAAACATATTCATATACATAGCATTTTTTTGTTCAGAATTATAAATAAATTCCTTCAGTATATGCTTTAAATAAAAATCTAACAATGTATAACATCAATGAAATCGAGATGAGACAACCTTGGATCTATCCTTAATTTAAATCAAATATAATCATCTAAATCGGTTCAAAACCAAAAATGTTATACCCGAATATACATACATAAAATATATATTAGGCCGTTAATAAAATAACTTACATGATAACGTATTTAAAATTCTTAATCTATGAAAATTTACACAATTTAATGAAATCGTAAATGTATTTCGTGCCACTTGAATTTTAAATGTTCAAAACGTTTTATTTCTTAGACAAAATTACTGGAAAAAGCCATTGAGTGAATGAGTTTTTATGAAACAATTATATTAATGACTTTTTGTTTGCTTAATGCGTCTTATATAATTATTACATAACGATTAATTTGATTATACAATTTTATAAAAACTTTATAAATAGTTAAATACAAATTTTATCTAACCATAATGCATTTGTAAAAGCTAAAAAGAAATCAAATAACTTCGTAATTGTAAAACATTTTGATATTATTCACACATTCACTTCTTTTTTATTGAAGTCTTTACTAAGATGCGTGTAGGTACAATTACCGTTAGTTTTACAACCACTTAAATTGATACAAGTCTTTATTATCAACGCTAACTGAGTATTTGTAGTAAACTTTATATTTCACCTTTCTGTTATGTTGAAACCAAGGGCTTGTATGCGTTATCACCGATTAGATATTTACTTGTAAGTGGAACGCAATATTCCAGATATATATTATGTACGATAAACGATTATTAAATAAATATGTAATATGAAATTTCTGATTTTCATTCTTAAAACGAAAGTCAAAAAATTAAAATGTCTGTTAAGCGTAAGTTTCTTTTTACTTCGATTACAGTTAAACATGAGGCATAGCCGTTAATAATATTCATAAAAACCCATAAAACGGTACGTTGAATGAGTATGTCTTGCATTTGTGTAATTGTATTAATAGCGATCTTCACGTAGGTGGTACGTACATACGTGGCGACAAACGTAAATATATACGTACCACGCCTTTATGTAAATCATCTTAAGAACGTTATTTGATTGTACATATAATGTATATAATGTAGTGCACTGTAACATCTCCAGTGGAACTAATTGGCTGCAAGTGCAGTCTCGATGGGCTCTCGTATGGACCAGCGTTTCATGAGTATAATGCGGGTTCAAAATGGCTGCAGCTGCGTTTCATCTTATCAAAGGCATTACTGTGACGGTAGCGTTTGTAATATCAATCAACTGATTGCAGTTTAATTTTAAGTTATGTCTTGTTCTGATTGTATTATGAGAACTAAGCAAAAATAAATAAGATTTATAGTGATGTCTTAATTTTACATATTAAATCTAACGAATCAAAAAAGGATTACTCGTATTTGTTTCTACTCCTCTTCTATAGTTTGAATTATACAGTTTATATTGCTTTAAGAAAAACTTTTTTTTAACAAGATTTGATTGATTCCAAAGCTCCAAAAACAGTAATTATTGAAGCGTAGTTTTCACAATATTATTTCTAAGAAGGTCATTATGAAATTTCGAACGATTAGAATAAAATTATTACTCATATTTCAGGAATCCAAAAATTGCTATGGATGCTAACGCCCATGTGACTTGCAGTTTATTATTCGAATAATAATAAAACCGAAAGGTTATAAACAAAATACTACAAGGTGAAATATTTTAATAATAAAAATTGTAATTCTTGCAATGTTTACAATACAACTTTCATATTATTAAATATTTAATAATATTGAAACTTTACAAAATGTCTTTTATATCATAACATTATATGTATGCACATTCAATCTGCGTACAACATAATCTACGATATTTTTTTTTTCAGCCTTTTGCCGTCCACTGCTGGACGAAAGCCTTCCCCATAGAACGCCAACCATCCCGATCTTGGGCAGTCCGCATCCATCCCGAACCTGCCACCTTTTTTAAATCGTCGGCCCATCTTGTCACAGGGCGTCCTACACTACGTTTGCCTAAGCGTGGTCTCCACTCCAACACGTGTCGGCTCCATCAGCCATCAATGCGCCTGGAGACATGACCAGCCCACTTCCACTTCAGCGAGTTAATTCTAAGCGCGATGTCGGTGACTTTAGTTCTCTGGCGAATGTCCTCATTTCGGATTCTATCTGCCAGAGAAACCCCAAGCATCGCGCGTTCCATTGCTCGCTGAGCGACCCTAAATCTACGATATGTATCTACAATATTGATTGATTTCAAGTTTCATTCCATAAGTAAGATTGACGTTATGAGTCAATAATCTAAAATGTTTATATTTTTTATAGAATTGGTAGGTGGACGGGTAAATGGGCCACCAGCACCCAGTCATTGGCATTGTAAGATCATCCCGTACATCGCCAATACGCCACCAACGTTGGGAACTAAGATGTTGTCCCTGATGCCTGTAGTTACACTGGCTCAGCCACCTTTCTAACCGGAACACAATAATACTAAGGAACTAAATAAACCCAGACAAGCTTGCACAAAGTCCGACAAATCGATTTCATATTCAGAATATCAATAAAACATTGATACACGAAACGAAAGATTAAAAAAAAAAAACAAATGAATAAATTACCGTACGATCGTAACGAGTTACCTCAATCATCGAGTAAAAATCAATAAATTCCAATGCAATGCAATCTATTACATGTTTGTGATAAATAAATATTTGCTGTAATGGAAAGTTATGTAAATTTGTTATGTACATAGCTATAGCTACGTGACTAAATTTTTGTAAGAGACATGTCAGAAAACTAACGACCAGAATCGTCTCATACAGAACACGCAATTCTCTAAATAGTAAAACGAAATAAATAAATAAAACATAAATACAAATAAGTTATAGCTTATATAATTATCTTATACATGTATTGTGTTTTTCAACTCAGACTTAGATATAAGTAGTTTGATCATGCGAACAAGTTTTCAAAACTGTATACCTACTTGAAAAAAGAAAAGATAAGGATTTTTTATTTTAAATATTATCCAATCATTGAATAACGTTTTTTATATTACTACAAGCACAATCATTACACAAAATAAACTAGTATACATTTTTGAAATATGCTTTAAAAACCAAGTCATACTTCTTTCAAGTCATTAAGATAAAGTAATGACACAGTACACTTGGAATGTATTTACGAATGGTTAGCGTTTTAAAACAGATTGACAGATAAAAAAGATTCCAAACAAATGTTAGGTAAAACATATTATTATCTAATTCATGAATAACCAATATTCAAAGGACCGGTCCAACTGGTTAGATTAATATCCTCATAAAATAAACGCATCGGAACTACGATCCTATTATCAAAAACTTCATCTATAATATTTAAGGTAATAAAATTTATGATCAATCTTTCTGTTTTATAATACGATGTGTTAAAAGGAACAATTAAATCTACAATATAAATTAAAATAGATTTCTTGTGTTGCGGTACCTTTCACACCACCTACGTGGCAGTTAAAGAAATGATGGTAATAAAACTTTCGTAACCTTTACAATCCAACCGAAGAGTCCGCAATTCGCTGAAATGGCTTCGTTTCAATAGTTTAACTCACTAAGAACGGATTTTACGCAAATCCTGTCCAAAATGCATTTTTCTTCTTATCTTCCCGTGCAAAGCCGGGACGATTAGCTAGAAGTATTATAAATTAACAAAAAAAGAATTAAATAAAAACGTAATATTGAGACTTTCAAATGATCCATAAATAACAAAATAAGAACATAAAAATAAATAGCTGTGGAGCATATTTGAATCAATACCGTATACCACATTTTTAACCCCTCGACGGGCAGCCCGACCTACACAACTAAAGCTCAACATATTTCATTTAGTAAATGATGTGTACACACCCGCACCCCATAATAATTTAACAAAATAGGAACAGCAGGAACTCTTTTATTACACAATATAAGTAACAACCCAAAAGTTTTTATGATTAAACCAATGATCATAAATTATAAGTACAATATGCGTCATTTTAAAATTACGCCTTTGGTTTTGATTAATCAGAATAAATTTATTTTCATCTATTACACGCAGACAGTTTTTACTTTTTATAAAACGTGCACAAAAACTTGCAGAAAAGAAATGGCAATTAATTCGTTACGCATAAAATCAATTGACACGAAAGCATTCATTGGAAAATTGAGTGTCGTTAAAAAAAGTCACGTCAAATACAGTTATGAATAATAAAAAAAACTACAGGTCACGATAAAAGAGACTGTGAGAGAGCATCGTCTCGACAATGAACTATTTTAAAAAATAAAAACGTCACGTATATAGAATTATGCATGATGCGGCATTTTGTTGCGGGTACTAGAAAAAAAAAACCTTGGCTAGGAAAGTATTTTAGTTATACTGACACAGTACATAGACGAACGTGTAGTTTAGTAATTTTTGCTTACATTTTATTTATTAGTAAAAATAACTTTAATTTTATGTATATGTATGTAAAAGCCGAGATGGCCTAGTGGTAAGAACGCGTGAATCTTAACCGATGATCGTGGGTTCAAACCCGGGCAAGCACCACTGAATTTTCATGTGCTTAATTTGTGTTTATAATTCATCTCGTGCTTAACGGTGAAGGAAAACATCGTGAGGAAACCTGCATGTGTCTAATTTCATTGAAATTCTGTCACATGTGTATTCTACCAACCCGCATTGGAGCAGCGTGGTGGAATAAGCTCCAAACCTTCTCCTCAAAAGGGAGAGGAGGCCTTAGCCCAGCAGTGGGACATTAACAGGCTGTTACTGTATATGTATGTAAAAGTGGTTTTTTGAATATTTTCATTTCATTTCCATTTCATTTAATTATTCATGATAATACAATGTTTGTTAAATAAAAAACAACAAAGTATATGTATATGTTTAAAATAAAACTTTGATAAATATTATCAACTCTGTAGACAATCTTAGATACGTATCGTCAAATTAGTCTTCAGAAAATATCCTTATCAGTTATTATAGCATTATCAATTTGAGAATATAGTAAATCTCCTTATTATATTATTAAACCAATAACAGAAACAACAATCAAATTAATTACAATTATTTCGCGTTAAACGCATGTAAGACAGCGAGTGAGATGAAATACCAGACGAAATCGTGTTAAAAAGAAAAAGTACTAGCAAAAATATGATAATAAATATTTCGCTCACATGAAACCAATAAGTAATATGTTTGATTAGAGTTATAACAAACGAAGAAACATGGATCTCGAAGAAACAATGCTAGTGTTAATTAAATAAAGAATTAATAATTCTAAAATATATTTATGTAATTAATTCTTACAGCTACAATAACAGAAAACAGGTTTCATAATTTAAATTGTATAGTTAATTTTGGTAGAAAATTTTAAAGCTATATTCTTTATTATTAATTTAACGACAAATATGAAATATTAGTTATTATTATTACTAGTATTCATTTCATTTTCGCTTTGTGCCTTTATTTGTGATGATGTATATTATATATAACGTTTACTTAAAAGAAAACGTGACACGATTCTCCTTGAATGGTTAGAAATATTTATTCTTAGTGAAGCAATAGCAATTACGTTATTAGCCGCATGTTTTAATTACACTAATAAAAATCGTTTGTTCTGTAATCGAAATTGGAATACATCGTACCGAATCCATAATAATTAAGAACCTTTTTAATTTCATCACAAAAAAAATTAAATCAAGCGACTTAAGACCATTAGCCTTGAAATCCCAGGTTGTTACATACTTGACGAAAAATATGTAGTTTAATTTTATTTGTTCAAACACATACGCACGATTTAAGATAACAAAACACGTATTACAGCGTCATTTGCTTTTAAACGTACAAAATATTTTTAAGCATATTCGATCCGATCGTCATAGTGTCTAACAAATAGCAATATTTCTCATATCTGTGACGTAACACAGTGATTCACGATCCTTGACCTAAGCCGTGTATCATCAAGATAATGAATAAGATATAACAAAATAATAGCATCACACAATGACGTTCTAAGACGCATTGTATTTTTCAAAATAATCACCGACTAAAAATGTTTACTACGGTTGATAATGACATTTTAAATTTACTTTAGTATTCATAAACAATAACATTCTCTCACAAAAAATATCTGATGTCGTCAACGCAGATGCAAAGTTAGTCTATTATCTTTTATATTTTAAGACTTAATAACACCGGTAGTGAAAACTTCTTATTTGAATTCATCTTGCGTACTTGTCACCTTATATGTCACCCTCCTACAGCTGCATTTTGGTATTTTACATTGAAGATTTTTATCTAGATAACAGTAATTTAAGAGATCTCTACCGCAGATACAAACCACGTGTAAACAGTGTGTTGATTGTTCCTCGGGGAAATCATCCGCCCTATGCAAATAGGGGTAAGCAACGTCTGTGCAATCAAACAATCTCACTTTATATATTTGTTTAGCACTTAAAGCGCTTATCCCGGTTCCATCCATAAATAAATAAGGAGGAAAATATGAATATTTATTTAAATTACCTTGATTAAAATTACATTTATAAAATGAAATATCCTACATGACAACTATCAGCGCACGGGTTAAACTTTTACTATATATATTATGATTTGTACTTGAAATTTGGATAAAATTGGCGTTGCAAAATTCTGCACCCAAATCTTCGAATTCATTCAATCAACCGGTTCAAAACGTCATTCTTTTTAAAATGCCAAGATATGTAAATATAGCCATACACGTTTTAGTATTACACCAACGTAAAACGAAAACGAAATAATTAAACTTTTTAACTTTCCGTAGTCGGAGCCGCGACGTGTAGTGCTTGTAATATTTTAAATTATACTAGCTACCCGTCCGGTTTCATACGGGTAGAATAAGGGCCTGGTTACGTTTACATCGTAATATACATATTTGTTTTATGTGGTTATTGGTTTATGTGGCATGGGCACGGAAAGCTCCTAGTGGAAATGAATTTTTTTTCGACATCTTCAAAAATCATCGTTAAATTTCAGCATCCATTTCAATATCCATATTTATATGTTATGATGAATTATAAACCCAAACCTAAATCCTCTATTCATCTATTCATTGGTGAAAGTTTTAAGTTTATCACGTTCAGGCAGACAGACAGACAGACGCGGCGGAAGGACTTTGTTAATTTTAACATATTTAGTGATTATATAACAATAATTTTGCAATAGTTTGTGTAAGTTTGGGTACGTGAATAAAAATGTATGTAAATAAATAACCGTTAAATTGTATTAATGTATGTCGTTCAGAAAAACTATATTAAAATAAACACAATTAACTTTATTATAAACTGTATTATACAATAGCTTAGCGGCTATTCATAAACAGAATAAAGTACTTCTTAGACATTTCAATGTATATACTTTTGAAAAAATATAAGCGGGACCTTTTTTTAAAGATTGTACAAACGATGCAAGCCCCTAATTCCGGGCACAATCATTCACGATTAAATACCTTTTACATATTTAAAGGGACACATTGTATTCAGTGAAAGGGAGAAGCGGGCCTACGCACGTGATTCCACACTACAGATTAGTTCCCAGGATACGTGACATCGACCCTTCATGGGTGTTCGGTCTGTTACAAATAGATTCGACATTACGTGGAAAACATTTTTGTTTAGTTTCACAGCAATCAAATTTGTTTATTTAATGATTAGGTTAAAACTTAATGGCAGTAAACGAAAGAATTTGTCAAAAGCTTTTATTTAACTTCACCTGTTAGTATAGTACCCATAATCGATCGAATCGATCTTGAATCGCTCTGCATCTAGAATAATCTACGATATTCACGGAAAAACGGCGTCTTGAATGACGGCGAAATAGTTGTTTTTTTTTTTACAGAATAGGAAGGCGGACGAGCATATGGACCAACGCCCATAGACATTGGCATTGTAAGACATGTTAACCATCGCTTACATCACCAATACGCCACAAACCTTGGGAACTAAGATGTTATATCCCTTGTGCTTGTAATTAACACTGGCTCACACACCCTTCAAACCGAAAGACAACAATACCAAGTACTGCTGTTTTGCGGTAGAATATCTGATGAGCGGGTTGTACCTACCCAGACGAGCTTGCACAAATCTCTACCACCAGTAATGTTGTTGGAACAAGTTGGAAAAGTTGTTGGAACTTTGGAAGTAAAATTAGGGTAGTATTAAGTAAATTAGTGTAACACTGTGTTGTGTGTTGTGTCATAACGGTATAAGAACTGCAGTGCATAATATAGCAGAACTATTACCAAATCGCATGGAATATGT
Organism: Nymphalis io; assembly: GCF_905147045.1. Lineage (NCBI taxonomy): Eukaryota > Metazoa > Arthropoda > Insecta > Lepidoptera > Nymphalidae > Nymphalis > Nymphalis io. Next base: position 6,450,799 of record NC_065902.1, on the reverse strand, counting down.
ACGTCTTCTAAGGTTTGTTTATCTTTAGCGGAGGAGCCTTCGATTGGAATTGGAAAAGGTATCGACTTGTAACTGACTTACGTAATCGATTGTGCTATATTATATAACACTTGGTGCTGGTAACAACACAATCTAAGAACACGAAAAAAAATTGAAAAGAGAGTGTCAGAGATTGTTAATTTAGATGTTTTACGATTAAATGTATGCGAAACAAACTTACTCGTCTAAAGAAACATTTTTTTATAAAGTTTGTCGTTTAAAAGCTTTCGAACTTTGGTGGACGATTGACACACGTTCGTCGTCTTTTTACTGTTAAACATAAATATATAATATTTTTATGATTACATATTGAAAATTAATATTTATTTAAAAATGGCGTAAATATATTTACGAATTCTCAAAGACTCTCAAACTATCCAAAAATATACCCAACTGATGTCATCCAGACAAAAAAAAATCTAACGTGTGAAACATGCATACTCATAAATAGGCTTAACATGTCAACGACACATAGTTAACAAGTGTTTCGTAATTTAATTTCCCTTTAGCCTAACTAACATCTAAACGTCTAGAGATAATGTTATCCAGATAATACTTATCCGAGTTGTTGTCCAAGTTAAGTTATCTGCTAATCAGAGATTAAAATATTGTTTAACATGACGTAATATTAGACTTGCGGTGGCCTATTAAGATCTGATGTTTTAGTTTTATATTTTTAGTTTTATATTTCACAATCGACCTGACTGCTAAGCTGGTATCATAATATGTCTAATACTATAAAGAGTTTAAATTTGGTTTTGTGGTTATTTTTTTTTATTCTTAGATAAACTATTTATCCGATTAATACGGAAAATCCATATTATGTTGTGATCTATAGTCATTATATAAACGCGAAAGTAACTTTGTCGGTATGTCTGTCGGTCGGATTTTTGAAGCTTGAACCCCTAGGAAGGAAATGGACCCTCTACGACTAATCGAATAAGGAATAAACCTATTTCAATTTCTAAAATGATAAGCAAAGTCGGACATACTAATCAGACGAAATATTAAATGCGTATCGGTCACATTTTGCGTTATTCGCTGCCATAGACCAATGAAACCTTTCAGATTAAAAAGTTACTAAATTTCAATTATAATCAGCAATTGAACGATAATTATTTTTTATACATATACTATGTGCCTATAGGGAATGTCGTATGGCAATACCAATCGTATATTAATAAAGTTAATTTATGTTATTTATTTTCTCAAAAAAATTAGGACTAAAAATGTCTTTAAAATCAAAATGGTCTGTTTAACATCAAATGAAATAAACAATTTATAGTGTTGTTTCGGTGGCAATAGAAATATAACCACGAATTTCCGAAATAAAGAATTTTTAAGTGGTATAGGCGTAAAATCGTAACATTATTAAAAATAATGTATGAATTAAATTACTCAAGAACTTGGTACCTAAGAAAATAAAAAATAATTTAAGGATTGAAACAGCCACATCAAGTAATTGGATTGATATCTGACAGTTTTACATGCCAGTCATCTCTTCAATTCTTCTTAATTGTAATAAAATCTCAATTTACATGACTACTTTTTTGGTTTGTCTTATTTTTTTTTAAATTATGTATGTAAGATATATATGAATAATGTCATTGAATATTTGTTAGATATTAATGAAAACTAATAATTTATAATTCAAAGTGTCAATGTAACATTTTCTCAACAAGCAACTCTAAGCTTAAAAAATAACCTTCCTCATAGTAAAGCCAATACTCGATTAATAAAACACTTTATTAAATTACAAAAAAATACAAGACTGACTTACATTGAATGTATAAAATCCAGGTAAAATTATTTCATAAATTTTGCATATAAATTAACAAAAATTCAGAAATTTGTTCATTTTCGTCATGCATACTTGGTTAGAGTGGTAATTATTATTTAAAAAAAGTGCATAAAATTGACTAACCACCTCACATTTACTGGTGGTAGGGCTTTGTGCAAGCTCGTCTGGGTAGGTACCACCCACTCATCAGATATTCTACCGCAAAACAGCAATACTTGATATTGTTGTGTTCCGGTTTGAAGGGTGAGTGAGCCAGTGTAATTACAGGCACAAGGGACATAAAATCTTAGTTCCCAAGGTTGGTGGCGCATTGGATATGTAAGCGATGGTTGACATTTCTTACAATGCCAATGTCTAAGAGCGTTGGTGACCACTTACCATCAGGTGGCCCATATGCTCGTCCGCCTTCCTATTCTATAAAAAAAAAAAAAAAAAAAACATTTATTTTAACAATTATTTTTAAATAATTAATGAGATGTTTGTTCATTCCTAAGAATACATTAATGAATGTTTAAAAAATACTATGGTTTGTGATACATTCACTTTACATTCATATCATTAAGCAACCCAATAGCAGGAAAACAAATTTTCTTAATCTTAAACATTTTGTAATTTTTATTAAGATTAATTATTAACTTATATTATTTATTAAAATTTTAATAGATAAAATCAACTATTTTACAATGTTAATTCCATAATAAACAGTATACTTCAGTAAATAGTATATTTCAGAAGTGAGTGAAATAGTATTATAAACTGCATATATTGTCCAACTTGTTAATGTACCTAGTGATAAAGTTTATATTATATAAAAGATTTTGGCACTAATTATAAATGATTAAGATGTTAGGTATTTGTTTGTAAACAAACCCTTAATAACATGTTATGGTGTCAAGCTAATCATATAATAATATAAACAATAAACACTGACATGAAAACATATTTCACATATATATATTAATTATATAACAGAAATATAATTGCAATAAATTTTATCAAATAAAAAAATCAAACAATAAAATTATATTGTACTCTTAATTCAATATTATAAAATGTGTGCAACTTTTGTCCTTTATTCCTAATTCAGTATTACAGCCAAGCAAATTTAGATTTTTATCTAAATTATTTGCAGTTCCATAAATTAAAAAGAGAGAGATATATAAATACTGAATGTATTATATAAATTGCTTACATTATGTGCATTTTTGTTCTCTAAGATAAAATAAAGATCCGTATCTTACAAGCTGCAACGTTTCTTATTGGAATTATATCATGATTGCTGTCTGATTGTATTTTTAAAATTTCAAATTTTTTCAGATAGTTTAAACTATCAACAAGAAGTATGATACTTACCAGCCAGGGTGAACCTGTCCATATAGTTGATGAGGTTGACAAAACACAATACTCCGACTGTCATGTATTCGATGAAGCTGACATCCCTCAAATTATCTCGCCTCCTCGACTGTTTCTCGTGCAACAGTGCCGTAGCTGAATCATTATCCCCATTTATCACCAACTGTTGATTTGATGTATTTGGAGTAATACTACTCTGGTCCATGATGCCCACCCCCGAACTTAAAGGTGACTAAGTTGTAACTGCAGTCCCAATCACTTGACCGTAACTAATCTTTAATTTTTTTTTAACCTTAATAGTCACTTCACAAAAATAATAAGAAGTAAATAGAAACTAGTTATAAGTGTTTTATAAGTGCTTTAAAAATTTAAACAATATACGACCGAAAAGATACCCGCCACTGTGACAACTAAATAGAATAAAACCGAAAACGTCTGAAACCGGTGACGTGCTCTGACGTATACTTTCAACTTTGAAGTTTTAGGAACTCAGAATCCGATGACTTTATTTAATGACATGTACCATAGATAAGTTCTTAAACTCTTTTTTTAAGTTTTATACCAAATTACCTTTTAGTATTAACATAAAACGATGTTTTTTTAATGTAAAAAATGCTATTTTAACGTAAAATAGTAAAAATTGATGCGTTAGGTGACTAGATTTAATAATGCTGTTTACGTATATTTTAAAAGCGACTAGCATATAACATATTTGCTTATGTTATAAATAATTAACTCTTTATTGAAATAATTAAAATTCGTCACTGTAGGCAATTTAATTTATTACAAATGAGTATCTCTTTTAATCTAGCTGCTTTATAAAGTGATTACTTGATCACGATTTACACTTAATTGTCACTGTCAGCGAATGGCATTTTAACCATAGAGAAAATATTACTGTATTAAAGTTCAAACTACTTTTTGATGTAGGCATCTAATTTGTATAGTAAGGTTGGTCGTACTTGTATTAAAAGTTTCTCAGTACCTAACCATTTTATCAGAATAACCATTCAAAATTCATTCATTGCCTATAACATATGTATTTTAATTGAAGGCCAGCTTAACATGGCCAAATTATTGTATTTCATTATTTTAGTTTGCTTTAGCAGTTGTTTAAGTAAAAAATACAATGACGAAGAAAAGCCGGAATGGGCGAAGAAAGATATTCGTGACTTTAGCGATGCCGATATGGAACGGTACGATATTTTGTATATATACTTATAAACATTAACATTACATTTACATTAATAGATATAGAATTAAAGAATTACCCATTTGTATCATAATAAGAATAAGAAACTACCTGTTACAATATTTGTAATTTGTAAATAATATAATTATAAAACTTTCTTAGCCTTTATGATCAATGGGAAGAAGACGATGAACCATTGCCAGAAGATGAACAACCAGAATATAAGCGTAAACCACCTTCAATAGACTTAAACAATCTAGACATGTCCAATCCAGAATCTGTATTACAAGCAACGAAGAAAGGTCAAACTCTAATGATGTTTGTAACAGTTGCTAACAAACCCTCAAAAGCAAGAACTGAAGAATTGACCAAGATTTGGCAAAGTGGTCTTTGGAGCAATCACATACAGGCTGAAAGGTTATCATTATTTTGCACTTTTATTTTAAAACAACTGTTGATAAATTTAAAAAAATAATGCAGTAGATAATTATTTAATAAACACTAATCTAGCTGCAAGATTAAGAGTTCAATGTTTTAATAAATGTGTTAATTTGTTTATAGGTATCTTATAGATGATGATAGAGCAATATTTATGTTTAAAGATGGCTCTCAAGCATGGACAGCAAAAGAATATCTTCTGGAGCAAGATGAACTCAAAGATGTTCAATTAGAAAGTCAAACATATGTTGGAAAAAATCCAGATATAAAAAATAAAGCTGTTAGAGATGAGTTATAGATCTGAATAAGAATGTTGTAGATAATTGAAAAATGCATTTTATTTATAATAAACATTAATACAGTACAGCATGTATGTATATATATATGTGAAATATTTTGTGCATTTAATGAAACAATGTTTTTGCAAATATATTTATTTTATTTGAGATACAAAAATAAAACAATATTTTTTTTTTAAATTAGTTTCACTGGATACATTTAGAAGCAGGCATCAGTAGCACGAAAATGTTCTTCGTCAATTGTTGAATATATGTGTCCTTCACCCCACATCCATTCCAGGATATTTCTAAAAAAATAAGAAAAACCTAAGATCATCATTTGTAATAAATGTATAAAATTATTAAATTTTTTTTATATAAGAATATAAAATTTGGGAAAGGATAAAATTTCACTATTTTTTTACATACCCGAATTCGACATTAGACATCCGATCTTTCAAGCTAGCATAAATGTCCTGCTTGCTTATGCCTTGTTCTAGTGTAGAAGCTCGAATAAGATTATAGACCATCATTTGCCTTGCATTTAGTCCATTTACTGAAGCATTATCATTGATACCAACCATGGAATTGGCTGGCAGTCCACTGGTAAATGTTGAATCCTCATTTGTTTTTGTCTATAATAGCAACATTAAATTTTAAGGAGATACACATATTATAAACTTTTTTGTCATCCTTCACTTTAGAAATATCAAAAACATAAAATATACATACATTTTTAGAATTTCTATGGATGAAAAAGGAAGTTCAATCACAGAAGAACCATCTTAATAGGTAAATGTACTCAACAAATCAATGTCAAGTTTATTAAATGCATCAATAAAGATAAACAACAAAATGAAAAAGAAAATATATGAGATAAATTCTGATTCACGCAAATATAATTTAACATATCTAATTGTTGTTTATTTTTCTTTTACACTGAAATTATTTTTTGGTTAGTATATATAAATGTATACATATTGTATAGAAGAGTGGAGATGACGATGATGAAGAAAAAGTGTAAATTGACTAAAGTTGAGCTTATTTTTCATCATGTGCATGACAGATAATCAAGACATTGTAAGGAAAAATGTGCATGTGCAGGGAATTTTGGCATATGAATAAGATCTCCTCAAAAATAGAGGTGCAAACCAAGTATTTACAGGCTTTTTTAATTTTACTTTTATTCTATATTTAGGTGTCGAGTTACAGCCTACTGTAATATCAAGATATTAAATTAAAAGCAATATATATTAAAATTTTCTTCAATTTTTATTTTTGAAGTCACACTTGACTTCACAATCCTAACTTCTGGCCTAAGCTGACATATGAACATAGAGCATGATTAGTTCGTTTGAATAAATTATTAAATCATCAAAAATCCACTTGAGGTAATCTCTTATATATAATAAATTTACATACCTTCTTAGAATCAGCTTCCATTTTTAATTTGTTATTGATACATTGCAAATAGTGAAATGTAATTGCATTGATATCAGTAACTGGCATTATTTTAAAAGCCATCACAACTTTTTTGCCTTTATTAGTTTTTACATTTCCGAAAACTTGTATGTAATCATTAACTTCAATTTTTGGTGTGGACTTATCCTGTAAACCATTTAAAAAACATATTTATATACATTGTTCTATAATATAGAATCTACATTAAATATATTTGAATAGAATTAGAAAGTGGTCACAATTATTTTCAATATTTTGTAAGATTATAAAATAGAAAGATCATAAAATAAAGAATGAAATTATATTAATGAAAGTCACTTTTATGTAAATATGCTGCCATTAAACAATTTAAGAGGATTATTTGTTTTTTATGTTGTTTTTGCAATTTTAACTAGTTTTTATTAATATATAAACGATAACAGAACTTACAGCATCTTCATCCATAGCATCTTGTTCTAACCAAAGAACTGCTCTCATTCTACCTGTTATATCTTGTAAAGTGTATGTTATTTTAGTACTTTGGACTCTTATATTTCTTACTCTAGCGACAAGTGACACAATTTGTATTTCTGTTCCCCAAATCTTAATACCATCATCTCCGGAATGTAAAGCTTGTTTTATTACAATTGGAGCAGTTCGAGAAGCTCTTCTTCCCTACAATATAATCATTTGAACAAAATATATTATTTATAAAACCGATTTTTCAAGTGGTATAAGCAATTTGTATTAAAATACTATAATTACATTATCTCAAAATATTTAAGTATAATGTGGTTTATGTGATATCAATCTAATTTTACATATTTATTTAAGTATGATTTACTGCAGAATTAAAAAGAAAAACTATCTATTTTTTTATTTAAATTTATTTGTGTAATATAGTCGAGTCGTGATGGCCTAATGGTTAGAACGCCTGTGTTTTCACGTGCTTAATTTGTGTTTATAATTCGTCTCGTGCTTGACGGTGAAAGAAAACATCTTGAGGAAACCTGCATGTGTCTTATTTCATTGAAATTCTGCCACATGTGTATTCTACCAACCCGCCTTGGAGCAGCATGGTGGAATAAGCTCCAAACCTTCTCTACAAAAGGCCTCAGCCCCGCAGTGGGACATTAACAGGCTGTTACTGTTACTTTACTGTTACTGTATAAAATATTTTTCTAATAACTTACCGGTTTCTGGCCTTGGTTTGGTGTTGTGACATTTCCAAATTGATTTGGTGAATTAAAGAATCCACCACCAGCAACTGATTGGTCTAAAATGTAAAATAATAGGAGTTGGCTTCAACACAGTTATCATATAACAAGTTTGAACAAGTAAGTATATATTTGTAAACTTACCATTCCACATTTTGATAACAATTATTGAAATAACGTGTAATGTTTATTAATAATAAATGTTGTATGACTATATATCAAAGATGTTAGTAATTGAATTAATTTAACAAACTAGTTGGAAAACACTGTAAACAGTAACTTCTATAAAATAAATTTCCGGCGATGATAAGACGTTTGAATATGATTAAATAGTGGGAAATACGAATTGTCAAAACCAATATTGCCATAATAACAATAATATAAGAGTAATTTAAAAGTTAAAAAATATAATAATATAGTAGAATTTGTGTACTAATTAAAAATTAATAAGGGCTCCGTAGCTGAGTAGCAAAAATGGAACCATTATAATTCAAGGTGGTCAATTTAAAAATCACTCAGCATTACAAATTATTAAAATTATTATAATATTAAATTATATATACATCCCGTAATGTATAAATTACTTATAGCAAAGTATTCGTACATGTAGTAAGACTTAGCCAAAATACAATCGGATTCATGATTAACGATTTCGATTACAATAAGTAATCATCGATTACGATTACAGTATGTCATGTTGGTAGGGCTTTGTGCAAGCTCGTCTGGGTAGATACCACCTGCGCATCAGATATACTACCAGCAGTACTTGCTATTGTTGTGTTCCGGCTTGAAGGGTAAGTGAGGCAGTGTAATTACAGGCACAAGGGACATCACATCTTAATTCCCAAGGTTTGTGGCGCATTGACGATGTAAGCGATGGTTAACAATTCTTACAATGCCAATGTCTACGGGCGTTGGTAACCACTTATGGGCCTGGCCTTATGGGCCACCTAATGGTAAGTGCTCGTCCGCCTATCTATTCTGTAAAAAATGTTATATATTAGGTCCTTACATTTGAAACTAGCGTTTTTTCGTACTGACCACTTTGATCTGAAATATTTCCTCTTTGGTTAAGAATTCCAAATTCAAATTTATAAATTCATTTAGCTGGTACATTTGAGTTTTGAAAACAGTCATTCATTTGTTTTTTTCTCATTATTTTTTTCTTTGGCGTCGCTTATTACCGCACAATGGAAAACATGAAATATCGGTATATTTACGAGTACAAGTTCTACCGTGGCACCAGTGCTGCAGAAGCAGCTCGAATGATTAATAATGTATACGGTGCTGGTGTCGCAGAAGAAAGCACGATACATTTTTGGTTTTAACGTTTTTGTTCTGGAAATTTCGATCTTCAGAACCAACTCCTTGGATGGCTGCAGACCAAAATGGAAAATTAAGAATTAAAGGCTATTGTGGAAGCGGATCCATCACAAAGCACTTCAGAGATAGCTGCAGGCTTCGGCGTAAGTGATAAAACTGTATTAATCCACTTGAAGCTCTCGGGAAAGTAAAAAAACTTAAACGATGGGTACCTCATGAATTGAGTGAAACGTACTTGCAAACACGCGTCGACTGCTGTGTTACTTTGCTCAACCGACAAAATAATGAAGAGATTTTAAATCGAATCATTAGTTGTGATGAAAAATGGATACTGTACGATAATCGGAAGCGCTCGTCGCAATGGCTGAACCCTGGAGACCCAGTCAAATCCTGCCCTAAACGAAAATTGACTCAGAAAAAGTTACTTGTGAATGTTTGGTGGACAAGCGCCGGTGTCGTTCACTAGCAATAGCATTCTAAAATCTTTCCAAATGCTTACGGCAAATATTTATTATCAGCAACTGTAAACTGAAGAACTAGCTGCTAAAAAACCGAGATTCGCTCTAGCCAGCAGTGGCTTCACAACAACGCAAGACCACATACTACACAACAAACAACCACTAAGTTAGATGAGCTACAATTTTAATGTCTGCGAATCCACCGTACTCCCCGGACCTTGCTCCAACAGATTACCATTTTTTCCGGAATTTGGACAACTTCTTAGAAGAAAAAAAATTCAACTACTATGCGGCAGGCAAACCGCTTTTAAAGAGTTTATTGATTCTCGCCCCCAAGGTTTTTTTAATAAAGGGATCAATGAACTACCTATGAGATGGCAAAAGTGCATAGACAATAACGGTGCCTACTTTGATTAATCAGATTATTTTACAAAAAAAAATAACTTTATATTACTCCAGTACAAAACGCCAATTTCATATGTAAGGACCTAATATTTAAATTTCTTTCGTTCATTCGTTCTAAATCTAAAATATAAATCAATTGTTATAGTCAATCGTCAGAGAACATGTTTTAGAATAAATTATTTAATCTAAGACGGTTAGGATTTGTCTTCTAATATATCCAACCTGAATGAAATCGCTAGTAGCATAATAGTACCTACCTAATATTTTTCTTTTTTTGTCATGTTTTAACTTTTTTATGTGTACAAAAAATAATATTTATAACATCAAATAAATTGCATAACTAGAGGGCTGCTTCAATATTGATTTCTGTACTATTATCATAATATTTGTTTTGATTTGAAATACTTAGAGCGGGCGTACACGGACTGCTCGAGCCGTTAACGACTGAGCGACGTACACGGACCGCTCGAGCGGTCGGCGTTGACTGCTTGAGCAATCGGTTGTTGACTGCTCGAGCTGTCGCTACTAACCGCTCAAGCAGTTGAATTTCTACCGCAGTCTAGTCATGGATTCTGACGAGGAAGCACTGCTTTTGCTGCTTCTGCTCAAGCGGAGACGACGGCGGCGACGTCAAAAGAGAAAATTTTGGGTTCATCCAATTTTGGAATTAAGAGAACAACATGGACAATTCCATCATTTGTTTATGGAACTTAGAAGTGATGAAGAAAAATTTTTCAACTATTTTAGGATGTCAGTGTCTTCGTTTGATGAAATGAATAATATACTAAGGTCCAAAATTAAACGTGAAGACACAATCATGAGGAGAAGTATCCAAGCAGAAGAAAGACTAGCAGTACCATTGAGGTTCGAAAAATAAATAACAATTATTTAAATTTTTATTCATTAAAAATATTGGAAATTAAATCATCAGACATTACTGAAGATGATGAAAGGTCTTCAAATTGAGAGTTTTGGTCATCAGCCGCTGATGTAGAGGGGCCAGTCGCTGATGCAGAGGTAGAGGGGCCAGTATTATAACCATATTGTCCACGGTAATCATTAAAAGGTGAATCCTGTGATGAATATCCCCTGTCACCGTAACTCCCAGGATATGTGTGATTTGTGATCGCTTTAAAGTGTTTAATTACGTTAAGTATTTCTGTCTTAGCATCTAATTTATACTGCTCATTAATTTTTTTAAACTCGCCAACTAATGACAGAAAGAACAATTTATCTTCATCTTCATTAACAATGCGCGAATTCTGTGATTTTTCATCGAAGCGTTTAGCTAATTTTTCAATTAAGACGGTCTCATGTATCACTCACGGTGATTGTAGTATTTAATTTTCTTTTGTTTCTTTCTTCGTTTATTTTATTTTGACGATTTTCACTTTCTTCAGACGTAATTTCAGCGTGCTCACTTTCTTCTAAACTGTTTGTTTTATCGGGTCTATCTTCTATTATTACCTTTAAAAAAGACATCTGCTGATAATATGCATATGACCGAATGTTTAGGGCTGCTGAACCACTCTTTGGTTTTATTTTTTTAGCATATCTGGTGTACTCACTTCTTAATGTCTTCCATTTCTTCTGTATTAAAATGGCTGTAACAGCAAAAAAAATTTAATAGTACAATTTATTGATTAAAAAATATGTTTTTACAGGTATTTGGCAACTGGATGTACATTTATGGATTTGCAATATAGTTTTAGAATAGCATCAACAACAATTGGTAAGATAGTGAGGGATGTTTGCAGAAATATATGGATACATATGAAGGATATGTGTATGGAACAACTAACTGAAGATAAATGGAAAGACATAATAAATGATTTCAAAAAAACTTCTAAGTTTCCGAACTGCCTTGGCGCCGTTGACGGCAAACATATTAGAATAATACCAACCCGCGCAAAGTGGATCGTCATATTATAACTATAAAAATTATTTTTCGATAATACTTCTAGCAGTATGTGATAGTAATTATATGCTCACTTTCTTGGATATAGGCTCGTATGGTAGGCACACTGACTCGACTATTTTCGAAGAGAGTTGTCTATATAAATTGTTACAAGAAAAAAAGTTCCACCTTCTGCAATATCGCATAATGGACCTTTATTACCGAATGTGTTTATTGGAGATGAAGCATTCAGCTTGCAGGAAAATTTAATGCGTCCATATGGTGGCAAGAATTTACCAGAGAAAAAAAAAATTTTAACTATCGGTTATCACGTGCTAGGCGATATATTGAATGCACGTTTGGCATATTAGCTAATAAATGGCGGATCTTCCATAGACCACTTAACGTCAGTGTTGATTTCGCAGTGGATATAGTAAAAGCATCATGTGTTCTTCACAACTACGTAAAACAACGAGATGGAAATAAATTTGAGGATACGTTTGAGGGTCTTCCTGACTCTATAGTACATTCAACCCAGCAAGTTCGTCAAGGTGGGCCTATGTTAACAACAATCCGTGAAGAATTTGCTAATTACTTTGTGAGCGAAGAAGGCAAACTAAATTGGCAATGGAATATGATATAAATCAATAAATATGTGTGTGACTTTATAATATGACATAAACTTAATAAATGTGTGTGTAATAAAATGACTGACTTTTTTACTTACCGATTTTATTTTTTTCTTGATTTGTTTTTTCATCAAAGTTCTCAATAACTTGGGCGCAAATAATTGCCCATGCATTGTTCTTCTTTATTTTGTCGCTGTGCTCCTTAAGCTTATATGTAGTTCCAAATAATTTCATGTGTTTTAATTGCACTTATAAGCGCATCACTATCGCACACACCCTCCATTTTCAAAGATCAGTCGACAAATGAGACAAGACAGAGAGACACTAGACGCCGCGAGGCCAGAAGAGAAGGGAGGGGGAGGTCGTAGAGCCGCCGACGGCTCGAGCAGTCAGTGTATGCCTCGCGACTGCTCGCGAGCTGTCGACAGCACGATGGAATTTCATCATGTAGTTGACGGCTTGAAGCGGACGCGACTGCTCGAGCAGTCGTGTGTACGGCAGCGAATGAAAGGTTATAGTTCACCGCGCGGTCGCTGCTTCAAGCAGTCGGTCATAACTGCTTGAAGCAGTCCGTGTACTGCTGGCCTTAGTTTTAAAGAAACGTGTCGTAAATTATAGCATTATAATAAAAGGTATCATAAAGCTTATCGAGATTATATTTTTAATGAATATTCTTTATCGCTAAGTATGAAAAGACTATAACATATTAATGCTGCCTTGTCCAAAATAAGTATCAAAGCAGTCTAATCCCACGCTACTGAAACCTTAGGACTAAGGTAAGATGTATTAAAAACATCTTGCTATAATCAGTGGATTATTAGAACTTGAACCATAGTCCGGAGCAGCGCTATCCCCTTGCATACCATATTATCTATTTCATAGCTTTTTGACGTAACATGCCCTAAAATGTAAATACCTACCTACTAACAAAAACTTGTAGCTTTTTAGAGATTTGTGTCGTTATGCTATACTTTATGCATTCACTGGGTGTATTATTACATCAAAAAGAAAGAATGAAGTGTATATATTAAGAGGAGTTCATATAAATTACGATTTATTTATAAGGCACTTTTTGTGTTATTTACATATAATACTTTTTTTTATAAGTCATGGAAAATATGCAGAGATTGGTGTGGCCCGATATGTCGTAGGCCTAGAAGATTTTTTTTCTCTATAATCAACTTTTGGTAACTCAATACATTTGTTTTCTTTGCCCTTCTTGTTAAGAGTCGAAGTCGATCTTTGAATGTCTAAAAAAATTATAATAAGTTATATATTTAAATTAATTATTTAGGTATCTGATAATGTAGTTTTAGCAGTATACCTTTGCGTAGTGCTTGATTATCTTCTGTTGACGGTTCTAAATATTTTGGATCTAATCCTTTTTTATTTTGTAAAGAAGGCTGAGGACTTTCAACATTACTCAACCTAAAAAAAAAACTTGAATTGTATGATGAATTTAACATATTATATTTTATCTAATTACTATTTATACTTACAATTTAGATGTTGAATAAAAATTGATAGATTCATCTGTACCTTGAGATGAATTGTTGTGAATATTTTTTGTTTGTGAGTATGGAGTTGAACTTCCTGTTTGGAGTTCTTTTCTACCTTTATTTTGTGTACAATCTTTGGCATCATTTATTTCCATTTTTTTGTGAAGCCACTGAATTACTACAAGAAAAAAATCTGTCAGTTTTACTCTATAAAGTCATAATATATTATTGTTTAAGTAATATTTTTTGATTACCCATATTGTTATTTTTTATTGTTTCATCACGGTCTCTAAGGGCTTGTTCGTTGCTGTCATATTTTTCCTTAATCGAATCAAGTTCTTTACGAAGTTTGTCAACACTTTCTCTTGTTATAGCTAATTCAGATCGTAAATTTTGTACCTCCTTAACATTTCGTTCAATAACTTTTTCTTGTTCTAGTGCTATAGCAGTTCTACATAACAGCTTTTAAAAGAAAAAAAAACAAGTTATATTTGGTTTGTATCAATAAAACGTGGTTGAAGGTAAAAAGCAATATTTGTAAACTGACAAAATTGCAATTGTATGTCACAAAAATTATGTAAAAAAATTGCATTGATCTCAAAAACATTGCCACAAAAGCTTGTACATGAAATACCTTGTCTTTCATTTCGATTATATCATTGTTTTGCTTTGATATAATCTGATTTGCTTTTAATAGCTGTTCTGTTGTGGACTGAGCTGCTTCATTATTTTTATTTGCCAATGATTCACTTATTGTCAATCTTCTTTCTAAGCTACCCTGAAATTTGAAAATTATGTAAAAAATAGTATTTATATAATTATGTTATAATTTCAAATTCTATTTTGGTAATTTTTTCAAAGAAGCTTCAAACAATCTTTAATATTACTAATCATTATTAATCACCTTTTCCATTTTTAGTGTCTGTATGTTTTCATTCAATTCTTTTATTACATCTGAATTGTCTTTAGCTACCTGTAAGCAAACATTACATTGCTTGATAATTTTGTTAAGAACATACCTATATATATATACTATAAGGTTTAATACTTATGCAACTCCATGCAATCAATTATAAGTTTTTGCAGAGTTTATTTATTTAGGAAAAAAAAGCATTAAAAATGCTATTGTATCATTTAAATATGTAATGTGTTTAAATCAGAGTCTACCTCAACAGTAATACAGGATTTAGACGAGTCGATTTCCGACGCTGAGTCGACAGAGTATATAGTAAATCGAATAGACTGCAGGAGACTAAAATCACAAATGCCAAAGTAGGAGTAGGTTCCGACTTTTGCCGTGCGGCAACAGCATCCAGCGGCGACTAAAATCGACCGTTAAATTGGTCAGTCCCAGGCAATCCCCTATTTATTCTGCTCAACATTTTTGAAGAAAATAACTCAGTCACTTGCAATTTTAGTCAACTGTGTGTGAGGTAAGTGAGGCTTTTTGAGATGATTTGATAAGCGACTAGCCTCACGGCTTAAATCGGTTTAAATAAGACATAAGAAATACCTTTTCCAAATAATTAGATTTTGAGCAAAGCTGATTTACTTGTTTTTCTTTTTCAATAATGTCTCTCTCTAAAGCTGCATTTTTTGCTTTCAGTGTAGCAACTTCAATATGAGTTTTTTGTACTTCTTTTTCTAGCAATGTCAATCTTTGGGCTTTGTCACTGGAATTCAATTGTGTAACTACATATTTAATATTCATTAACAATTGAGATATTAATTTATTGATTTATGTTTTTTACAGATTGTGTAAATAAGGAATTTAAATAAAGCTCAGGCATTTATATACTTGCATGGGTGTACCTGTCTTGTACCAAATTCAGTTTGGTCAATCCCAACAAAAAAATTTTGTCTGATAATAATAATAATTATTTTTTTTCTGCTAATGATTTTTGTGATTTGGTCAAAGTGGAATTCATCTCATGTCGTACTTACGTTTTTACACGTATTTACGACTTACCGAGGAGACCAGGACCCCCTTTGTAATAAAGCCGAGATGGCCCAGTGGTAAGAACACGTGAATCTTAACCGATGATCGTGGGTTCAAACCCGGGCAAGCACCACTGAATTTTCATGTGCTTAATTTGTGATTATAATTAATCTTAAGGAAAACATCGTGAGGAAACCTGCATGTGTCTAATTTCACTGAAATTCTGTCACATGTATATTCCACAAACTCGCATTGGAGCAGCGTGGTGGAATAAGCTCCAAGCTTTCTCCTCAAAAAGAGGAGAGGAGGCCTTTAGCCTAGCAGTGGAACATTCACAGGCTGTTACGGAATGATTTTTGTATGGGTTTTTATGAATTTCTTGCTAAGTGTATACAAAATTAAATAATATACACAATCATGATAACATACTGAAATTATGACCTAAAGGACCAGTATTGACTAATTTCATTTCCCTTTTTTCCCACCAAATGTTGTTCTCTTATTTGTATTACACTTATAAATTCTCAAGTCAAGAAAATATATTAAATAATGTCTGCTTTAAAATTGAACGCTAAATTTAACTTCAACATTTCAATTTAAATTTTTATTAACTTTTACCACCAGACCAGATAATTTCCTATATTATGTGTGTGTAGAGTTGTTCATATACAGAATGGAATTGGAAAAGGCCTTGGTAAGCAATATTAATTGAAAATAAATTACTCCTGGTTCTATAAACCATCTATATAAATCAACTTGCCTAAAATGAAAAAATATAATATGTTCACTAATTCTGTTGACAAAATTGCGCTCACATCATTACCTTATTTGATTTTCAAGTTGTCTGATATTATCTTGTAATTGTTTATTGAGATAACTTAATTCATCTATCTGCTTTTCTTTTTTGTTAATATTTTCTTGAGCTGTATTAAGCAGACTCTTTGTATGATTATCATTATTCATTTGCCACTGCACTTTTTCCTAAAAATTCATACAAACTATTAATAAGCAATTTTTTTATTATAGGTAACAACAGCCGATTGATCACAAGATAAAGAGGTGGCATTTTATTAAACAAAAAAAAACTATTAAATAATACTATTTCTTTTTACTTACTTTTACATCATTAAAATTACTTTCATTAAGTTTGTATAGAATGATAAAGAAATTAAAAAAAAAGTCTGCACCTTCAAAATCATATGATCGTTAATAAATATATTACATATAATACTGTAGCAAGCATAGCTTGATGATAGAAAAACTTACTTTCAGACTCTTGGTTTGAACAAATATTTTTATTTTAAAATACTTGTGTTTACTTAAATATTTATTTATTGAAATATTTATTTATGTTAAGCCATTTGTGCTATATGTTTAGAGGCAGTATTGAAAATATGTACCTGAGCTATGCGATCTTTTTCTAGTCTCATAGCTTCTTGAAACTCTTTTTCGTGTCTTAGTTTATCTTCTTCCATTTTACTAACAGTAAGAGTTAGATCATGAACTTTTGCTTCCATATTTGAATATTTTTCATTCCACATAGTTTCATTTGATGAAGCTAAACCTTTAAGGTTTGTTAGTGATTTCTATTAGTGGAAGTAAACATACATATTAATAATGATAAAAATTAAAAGCAATAAGAGGCCCTTTGCTTATAGAAGCCACAGAGTAAAAATCCCTCCCCTTTCTATTTTGTTCTCACAGGAAAAATGCATTTACATGTTTTCCCCACATTAAGTGGATCTGTGGGACTCACTCGTATGGACTGCACGAGAATCCCCACTAAAGAACCAGAGCTATTTTGGAATGATATAAATTGCCAAAGTAAAACATACATACTTTTAACTCTCCTATTGTTTCAGCCATATGCTGTTTCACTTCATTATCGCTAGCTGGGCCCGTCTTAAGACACAAATGAACTAGTCGTCTGAATTCATTGTGCTCCACCACTTCAAAGTTGTACTGAATTGGTGTAATTTGTTGTATAATAAGGAACCTAATAAAATTAAAATTATTTAAATATCATAAGGGATTTAAAAATAATATGAAAAAAAAAAGTTATTTAAGACAGCTTACATATTGTTTGTTGCACACTGTTGTAATAATCTAACAACTTGAGACGGAAAGTTATCAAAATCAATAAGAAGTCCTTGTTGTTTCTTTAAGTCTTCGTAGTCACAACGTGTTAAGTTAATTTTGCATAAAAAAGTAGGATCATCATCATCAGATAGGGTCAATTTCTGTAATGTATTTAAAGCAGCTTGTAAAACCAAACGTAATATATTGTTCCTAATTTAAAGTAATGTTAAAATAGGTTGATTTTGTACGTACCAGAGTATCAGTCTGAAAAATTTTATCAACTGTTATTGTTATATCTTTTTTATTTTCATCGAATCCTCTTTTAAAAGAAATAAAATATTTTCCTTTGTGAAAAGTTTTGAAAACCATTTCTACTGCTATTAATATTAATAAAAATCCAATGAATTGTTATCAAATAAAGCTGGTAACCTTAAACCTGGTTAAGGTGAAATGTGTAAAACAATTACAAATTTAAAACGTTATAATAATACAACGGCTCTCGATGTGTCTCTACTCTCTGTCTGTTTTCTGTTTGTCATTTTTGGTTAATAATAATAACCAAAGATAATTTAATCTTGGTAATAACTTGACGTTGTCAATGTCATTGAATTATTTTGACGTAAAGATAATTTGAATGTAAGATATAACTTTATTCATAATAATGTAAAAAATTACGCTATAAGTATAACTTTATGATTCTATTTTAATTAGTTTAAATCTATTTGAATATTCAGATTTTAAAGTTTTCGGCCATATTCGCGGTATCTATACTAATATTATTATATAACTCCGAAAGTAACTTTGCCTGTCTGACTGTCTATTACGCTTTCACGTATAAGCATCTGAACTGATTTTGTTGAAATTTAGTATGGAGCAAGCTTGTACTACAAGGAACACAAAATCAATTTTTAAATTTAACACCTTCCGCACCGTAACACGCGAGTAAAGTTCTCTGCCGAATAACTATGTATGTGGTCTACCGTGCTATAGCCTATATAGATAACTTTTGAGAACAGAACACAACAACATAAGTGACTCAGAGGAAGATCGGTCTGTATTTTTTTAAAAAGGGTCTTCAAACTTTTCTTTATAAACAAAACAACTTTCCTCTGTTGGTCTTGCATTTTTGTATGCCAGAATTAAAGAGGCTTTGCCAGCGCTTTCAATACCGGAGTCTCACCTGCCTTGGGCAACTCTGTTGTAATTCCGTCATCGCCCAGAGCTTTTTTGAAATCAAATCAAATTCTTTATTTATGAACGTTAAAATTAATGTACTTTATAGTCAATGTTAAAAGTACAAAAAAATGTTAAAAGGACTACTAGATACAAATCAAGTACATTTGTTACATATTCTACTTATAGGTATAGAATATTGGCTTACTGGGTGGGTAGTACTTCGTAACCTGTTCTTCGTAGGCTGTACCCCTTAAGTTACGTATAAATTAAGCGCGGCAAACCCTCGAACATTGGCTTGCGTGGCGGCCGCGTACTTTGGAGATTCGCTCGTTGTCGGTCTGTGAGAAATGAGAACGCATAAAAATAGCGCGCGCGCGCAGTTAGAATGGTTTTCGATTTTGTGAATTGGCTTGCGCAGCAATATATCAATGGACAACGAAAGTGCCGTCTACGGTCTACTAATACAATTATACGACTTTGGTCTGACTACCGCCGCGGGTTGTTTAGATGGATCACTTGCCGAGCGCGGTCGCCACGCTCTACTAAATTCATATTTACATATTAGCTCGCGCGGCAAACAGACATCTACTCAGGACGATCATTGGTTCGCGCGGCTGCCACGCGCATTTAAGTGCAACTCAATTATTTGGGTACACCGCTCAAAGCTACTTGCAGCATCTAAGGTTGTTAAGAGCTTAAAAAAAATAAAGCGTAAAATTATTATTATCTATAAAAATTAAAAGAGTTAAATTTTTTTTACATATTTTACACATTATGTAAAAATCAATATACAAATATAACATAATATTTTTTAAGGTATTTAAAAATATATATCTTTTAATTAAAAATAAATATATATAATCTTTATTTCAGACATTAGACATGTCTGAAATAAAGATTTTTAATTGTTGATTATAAGGTTATGTGCTTGCTGTGGTCTCCTTTAATTGAAGGAACACACATATTTTAAAATATTATTCCACGATGTAATGTACTCGTAAGTGTGTATCCTTTGTTGGAGATTCTTAATATATAAATAAATAAGATTGTTTGACTAAAAATAATATTAATAATTTTAACTGAAAAATCATATTCCTTTTTAATTTTTCCTTATGTGAAAACCGTAGACAGAGAAACTAATAGACGCAATGACGATTTCCTTCTCATTTACACAAGAAAGAGAACGAAAATTACGTTTGGAACGTATGGTTTAGACAGAGATAGAATTATGAAATCTTTTGTCCCTCATCGTGTAATCAGTTTTGGTGTTTGTTCGCTACTCAAGTAGCGAAATAGTTATTTTATGTTAAAGCGATAGTAAGAAGAAAATTGCCAGCGTGTGTTTTGCGCGCGTAATTACGATGGTTTTGTTTCTAAATATAGTTGCTCAGTGATATTTATTTATGCCATAGCATGACGGAACGTCATATTGCATTAAAATCCTTAAGATAATAGGGTTTTTCAGTTTTTATCATTCATAACCTATAATTGTTTATCATGTAAGTGCTGTCAGCATGAACTAAAATGTTCCCATTTTCGATAAAAAATATCGACTCGTCGATATTGTAAACAAATAAATACGGAGTCCAATAATAGCTTAAAGTGCTTCATTATATATAAATATGTTATTTTAATTTATTCGTTTTATTTATAATTTCCTAATGACATTATACATATAACATTCTTTGTGAATTTATAGTATTATTAGATTCTGAGTCAAGAGGTTAGCATAGAAATATCTTTTTAGCAACCATTCTTTATTAATAATTAAATTGAGTGTAGATTTCAAAACCTGAGGAGAATGTTAATGCAGTACCATATGAATATGCTGAAGTAAGTTGATAACGGTAACAAAAACAAACAATGCAACGGTTTTTGGGGGTAGTTGGTCAACAAAAAATATTTTAATTAAAAAAATGTACAATAAATATTAAAAAGTAAAATTTCTTAACCTTATTTTGTTTTAATTAAATCCTGAAAATTATTTATCCCAAAACAGGGAATGCAGTTACTATGGCAACATTATACGCATACATTGACAAACTCAAATCTCTGTTTCAATCGCAGCTTCACTGCCCCTTAGTCTATTAGTTTCTCTGTCTACGGTGAAAACTGAAAATCAAGTACTATCTTGTTTAAAATAATGTTGCCATTAATTAATTGCACTTCCATTTTTAATCTGTATATATCTATTTATTCTAATCTTTATCTATGTTCGGGAGGGGAAGAAAGATGAATCAGTTGTGAATATATGTGATTCATTAAAGAGTATATTTGTTGATGTAAAAAACTTTTTAGAAAAACTGTACTTACAAAAAATACATGAAACAAAGTTAACATTAAAATCATAAATATCAGCAATGCCAAGGTTCACAACTCCGGAGGATGCCTGATGTGTGTGTTTCACGAATCATTTCAGTTTTTGTCGTGTTCTAAAAGTGTTAATTTCATAATGCCATTTGATTTTCTGTGTTGTGTGAGACCTGGCGTCGAAGATATTGTGGAGTTAGATTATTCGCATCATTCGCTAACAGATGTGCCATCAGAAGTGTTTGTGTATGAAAGAACCCTAGAGACTCTGCTTTGCCAGAGTAATCGAATTACTGAACTACCCAGACAGCTTTTCATGTGTCATGGCTTGAAATACTTAGATCTTAGTGACAATGAGCTTCAAGCCATTCCCACAGCTATATCATCATTGGTAAATCTGCAACATTTGAATATCAGTAGAAACACTTTAGCATCCATACCAGATAACATGAAATCTTTAAAGAATTTGATATTCTTAGATCTTAGCGTTAATCCTTTGGAGAAACTACCGGATACAATAACAAATCTTATAGCTTTACAGGACTTATATTTAAATGATACCTATCTTGAATATCTTCCTGGGAACTTTGGGCGTTTATCAAATTTACGTATACTTGAACTACGAGATAACTACCTAATGATTCTACCTAAATCACTTTCCCGTTCTACAGAACTTTTAAGATTAGATATTGGACAAAATGAGTTTCAACAGTTTCCTGAAGTTATAGGAAGATTTTTGAAACTGAAAGAATTGTGGATTGACAGCAACAGTTTCACAAGCATAACTTCTGTAATAAAACCTTTGGAGAACTTAATACACTTAGAAGCAAGTAACAATATGATAGAAGAATTAGCTCCAGAAATAGGGTACTGTACAAGTTTGCAAGATCTGACCCTGTCAATAAACAGCCTAACACAGCTTCCTGATAGTATTGGACAGCTGAGTAATTTAACAGCTTTAAAATTGGATAACAACCGGCTTTATTCAATACCAGAAAGCATAGGTCAATTAAAAAATCTAGAAGAATTAATGTTGATGTGCAACTATATAGATATGTTACCTTCATCTATTGGTTTATTGAGAAAATTAAAATATCTTAATGTTGATGAAAATATGTTAAGGGTGGTACCACCGGAAATTGGTAGTTGTACAAAATTGTCTGTGCTATCACTACGTGCTAACAAACTAATGAAAATCCCACCTGAAATTGGTCATTTGACTTCCTTAAGAGTTTTGAACTTGGTACGAAATTCATTAAGTTATCTTCCTCAATCTTTATTAAATTGTGATAATTTAGTGGCCCTCTGGCTCTCAGAAAATCAAAGCAAACCTCTAGTGCCTATGCATTCTGAAGTAGATCCTAATACTTATGAACAAGTCCTTACTTGTTTTCTTTTCCCTCAAGTGCCTTTAACTCCCATTGAGATTAAATCTGATAACATAAAAGCAGAAAATACAGAGGCACAAAGTGCACCACGTCATATTAGTTTTGTAGATATGAAACCTGTTGTGAAAGCTCCAGAAAAACCTGGACAACTTCGTAGAGCTCCTACACCATATCCAAAAGAATTAAGAGCAATGGCAAAACATGCAAGAAACATTCACAAAGATGGTGCCCAGGATGTTTCTCCACCTATGCATAATGCCCTTCACATTAAAGCAGCTAAAATAACTCCTACCTTACAACAAAGATTTGCATCAGACAATAAATTGGAAAATGCTAGTGCTGACGAAGATGCTGCTGATAATGTCCAGCAAGATCCAATGAAAATATCTACTTATGATAATTTACAACCTGAAAATGCATATGACAAACCATTAGATCTCACATATGAGCAAGAAAAAACCTATAAAAGTGTTGATCATGCCCTCTATGTTGAGAATAATAGTGAAACAAATTTATATAAAAGCGATAACATGGATGCTTGTGGGTTAGGTCCGGCACACTACAACTTGAAACAGAACGAAAGATATTCCCCTAGACAGGATACAGCTAGATCATCAATGCCTATTAATAATTTTAGAGGTAATGTAATAGAAAATAAAAGTTATGTAATACCTAATGACCATGGTTATCGTAATTGTTCTGATGATACTTGTAACCAGCTACAGAGACTAAGTGTTACTTCTCAAGAAAGACATTCAAATGATGAAAGCATTATGTCACCACAATTTAGTGAAAATTCATACAAAATGAGGTGTCGAGCAGAAAACTTACCCTTTGAACCTGCTTATCCTAGAAAAGAAATGATATGTCATAAAGAAGGAAAGTATCATGGAAATACATACGCCAGTGAAAATTATGCATGTGGGTCGGAAAAAATGTATGGACAGAGAAAATTTGATGTGTTTAATTATCATCCTCATGGAGGTAGAGACATTCCTAGTCCAAGATTGCACACAGTAAGTCAAATAGTGAGTTCAACAACAATGCCCAATTTGTGTAATTATAATAATATGTATACTGCTTCTAATGTTGATACCAGCCATTATACATCTACAATGCACCAAACATCATCCCCTAACTGTAATATGTATGACATGTCTGCATCAAGCCCCACTTATGTTCCTACACAGTCACCAGAGTTATACTCACCAACTGGTCATACTAATGCCACAAACCCTTATCGTATGACAAACACACCTCTTATATCAGATGATGGTAGTTTTTCTCATATACAATCACTTCCTAGTCAGAATATGTATGATTTATATGATGCCATGCCTGCTTCATCCAATCCTCCAAGTGTTGTAAGTCACAGACACAGCCCAAGTGGTTTGTCGGAGACAGTATATATTAGAGGACAGCCTCCTCCTTATCACATTGCAGCACCATACACTAAACATGCTCAATATTTCAATGGTACTGGAGGATAGTGGAACATGTTAGAGCAGAATATTAGGTTTTTGTGAAAAATTTAATGTTATGAACTTTTCTATGAACATACAATCTGACTTTAATATATATTATTTGTCATGTTGGCAACAGTTTTCTGGATGTGCAATTTAAATGTGATATAATGTTGAAGTTTAAGATAATTTTAAGGTGCTAAAAATTGATCATGTTGGAATGTTATCTAAAATGATGTTTAAAAGAGGTTTATGTTCAAAGGAAAAGGATTAAATGTAAATGCAATAGAAAAATTTGTAGGTACTGTTAAGTACAATGTGTAACAACTATGTTGTTTCATATAGGTATTGTTATATAAATATTTAAATTAACTGTATTTTAATTAAAATGTCCAGAGATATTTTTTAACTTCTACTAAAATAACTTTGTTAACAAATAAGAAAGTAATCTTGTGTGATCTGTTAGTGTATAATTATGTATCAAATATATTTTGAATATTCTGGATGACCATTAATATTTCATATTATTTATTGTAAATTTTAAATATATTTTTTATCATCTGCCTTTAATGTGATGGCAATTAAGGCTTTTTAAATGTAATTTGTATTTATGTACAAACGAGTTAAATACTTGTTTGTTGTTTATTTACAAAGTTCTTGCTAAGGAATTGCTCTCTATTATTTTAAAATATGTTTTAAGTGCCGAAGTCTCTATTTATCCCTAATAATTTCAACAGCAATTGATTTTATTTTACTATTTCTTTCAACTTAATTCTGTGTTCCTACTTACATTATATTTTTTTCTCTTGTTTTATATATTTGTAATATTTTCAGATATATTTTTTACTTCGTTTTTGCCTACTCAAGAGTCACTATTTTTATATTTACTATCTCTTAGTATTAATTAGAATATATATTTTGGAAAAAATAATGTTTCATTCTATACATAACAATTTCTTTTATTTTGTTACTTAGTATGCATTTTAAATAACGGCTAAATGAGGGTATAAATTCAGTGGTACTTATGTTAACAGTATAGTTAATTGTAAGCATACATAAATGTGATTCTTATTAGAATCTTTGAATTTAATTTATTTTTAACATTTTGCTTTAAGAAAAGTAAATATATGTGTCAATTGAGTAATTTTAAGTACCTACCTATTTATTTTATAAAACATCACATTAAGATATTATAACAATGGTATTCTATGTAAACTATCTTTAACACAATAGATATTATTTATGTATATCACAATAATTTAAATTGCCGAAAGAGTTTTATTATTATTTGTCAAATGTTCATAATAACTATTTCAAAGTGAAATCAGTTGAAAATGTAAAGATCTTATGTTTGTTGAGTATAACATCAGTTGGAAATTGTTATGAATTTGTTAACTTAAATAATTATAAAAAAGTTTTTGGTGAGTGTACAAAATCAAAATTATAAAAAATTCTTCAACCGCCAAGTAAAGTAGGTACTTAATTTACTGAATCTTGATAGTAGATGATCTGTCATGATGAAGATAGTCTAATCGCTCTACACTTAATAAATCACTGTGACCTTATGCATAAATTGTTTCACAGATTTTCAATAAATTGACTTTGCATTAATATCAGCTAGCATTATTATACCATGCATTACAACATTTGCAAGTAAAATAATTTTAAATAGTATTTTTATATTAAACTATAATATGTATGTACTTAATATAAAATTTAATATTATTTAGCATATTTTACAAACAATCTTATAAATTATTATTCGAAATGGGTGATATAAATTTATTATATCTGTCTTCTATGCTGTATGAACTTGACAGTATTTCATTAAGTTATTTATATCAAGTGTAGAGGTAAGGAGAAGTATCTTTATGTATAAAGTGTCTCTCGAAATGCTGGAGCCAGTGGGTGCTAACACGAATTGGAGAAAGTAAGACACCTGTCTTAAAAAGGAACTTTTTTCAAATTATTCTGTAATTCAATTTATAAAACCCAATTAATAAACACCAAAATGATTCAATTAATACTCTCTAGCTACAGTTGTGCCATTCTTACAACATTACATTGCAATAGATACTTTTTCGGGTGAAGAGCCATATTAGCTATTTCTCCATACCTCTACATTCCATATTTAATATGACAATCCTAGACATAATGGTAGCATCACATATTGAACTTTATCGAGTAGGTGTATTTTCGTTAAACAAAAATCGTGGTAGGTTGATAAAATTGAATTAATAATAATTCTCTCAAGTACTTACTTATTTTTTTTATTATATGGGGACCATTATACTACTTTAAAACCGTCGCGTAATGAAAACCTGATTTTGGCAAATTGTTGAAAACCAAATAATAAAATATAAGTACATAATATTGTAAAATGAATATTTTATTTAAGTATTAAAGTTAATAATAAGTAAAGGGATTTAAGTAAACCAACGTTTTGTAAAATGATATTAGCATGAGTTTGACTACAGTGTTTGAACTTTACCATCTGTACATTTGGTATGCTTGTACAATTCGTTTGCACTTTTCTATTTCTGAAATACTCTTCTATGGAACTGATAATATTTCTTAACTCAAAGAAAGGCCGGTTATAGGCATGTAACCTGGAGCTATTTGAAGTTATCTTATTGCCAGTGATTTATTAATTTTTATTATCAACAAATTGCATTGTTTTTACCGAGGATATCACAAAAAAAATGTATAAATAATTTATTTAAATAAGTATAACAAATTAATTGTAATATACGTACTACTATCGTAACACTTCGTAGTCGTATGAATCGATCAAAATATTTTTTACACCTAATTCTTAAGTATCTAGTCCTCACCGTTCCTGGTTAATAATTGTATCACAAAGAATAAGCGCACAATATAAGATAAAAATAATACGTTTAGTAAAAATAATAATAATGCGCTATAAAGTTCATACTTGGCAGTATTAGCAACTATACATTAATTATTTTCAACGCCTAACTAATTAACAAAATAGCCTTTTTTGATATAAATGTAAAAACCAGAAACTGAATTAAATTTCTGTATGAGCTAACTTTAAAACAATGTTAATTACTTGTTTTATGTTCATTTAAGCGCAACAATTTCTAAAGACTGAAACCTAAAACATATCATTTAGCTGAAAGGCGACTAAGTATTTTATTAAACTGTCTATTTCCGATCACACTCTTTATCTTGTTTTTTTTTTATGCTTTAACATAAATCTACTTAACTATAAACCTTTTATAAATTTCGTCCATTCTATCCGCCCGATTGTTAAAATTTGAGTAACTATTTGAAATACTTCTCTAATATTATAATACACGCAACATAGTTTATCTAAACCTTTGTCTTTTTCTTTACAACATGCAAATACGTTAAAAATGTTCTTGGGTCAAATTGCATTTTTAAAATTACGCTCTTCTATCTACTATTTTTTTTATTACCGTTTTTTATAAGATATATGTATATGTGAATAACTGCAATATGCTATACAATCCATAATGATGTATCTGTTAATATCGGCACGTTTTATTATTAAAGGGAAATTTAGCAACTATAAAAAAAGAGTCATGACTACAGACGTAGACGATAGATATTGAGTAAGATAATTGTAGAGGAAGTATTATAGTGCAAATTAGAATAGGTTTATCCATACTCCCGTTATGAATAAAATAATAGATGTTAGTTTCACAAAATAAAAAAACTGCCGTTTTCATGTAGGTATTGTTTCAGTAAAATCATGTAGCAAAATCACATCAGTGTCTTTTTGTATAAAAATCTCGGTGTCTACTGTTTATAAATCAAATAGAATGCGCCAAATCTTAACACGTGCCAGATTGATTAATCCTTCTACCTCATTTATGATTGCCAAATCTGTTTCATTTAAGGCGTGTTTTGTATGGTATTCGTTTTAGAAGAGTTGAAGTTTAATTATAACAGTCGATGAGGATTACAGATTAGCGTCAGAATAGAACATACGTTTTAGCTTGTTTTCTTTATAAATTTAAAATAATTTCTACAGTTTTTTTTGTTGTCAATAGTGAAATTAAAAAAATAATAAAATAATTTATAAAAGGCGTTTATACGTATTTTATGTAAGCTAATTTTTCAAAATTGAAATATGTGTATGTAGAATAATAAAATGGACAGGGATTAGATTGATCAGTTGCCATTTTACTTCAAACGTGTAAACAATAAGATCGGTCCTAGGTAGCTTATAGATGCACCTTCAATTCACGTATTTGAATTGAATTTTATAATATTGAATAGATTAGTAATAAATAAAGTTTAAAGGGAAAACAAAAATATTCCTTATGTGTAGATATTATAATATATATGTATCGTATGTATCGATACAGTCTTTGCTTGCACTATGCAGAAAATACGATCCTTTTGTTAATGTAATTAAAAAACTTTGTAAACAATATTTATTTCATGTAAATATACGTAGTTAGTAGCATGAGAATAGTAATAAATTATAATTATACAACAACAAAGACAAACAGTACAGTTTGTTGCAAATGTTTATAAAGACGTGTTTCATTATTATCTAATTGTATTTATTTATATTATAAACTGTGACATGTAATAATAATTTATGTTTGTATACCTACAGTTACACATACTAGAAGTAGAATGTGAATTAAATTGTTTGAGGAAATTATTGCATTTCTTATTACGTACAATATGGACTAAGAACCTATTAATCAGAAAACTATAATTTAAGTAAATTAAGTTTTTTTATTTGTTTGATTTTAATCTATATACATTTATAACATATAAAAGTCACTGAGTAACTTTATTCTATTTCTTTTATTTAGGCTAAACCAAGACTAACCCCCTAAATATGTGATTCTGATTTGCTGTTTGATTTCTAATTAATAAATCATAAACAAAAGTATGTATCGTTTCGAAAAAGTGGAATAGGTATCTTTATCTTACATTTAAGTAAAAGCGATCAAGTCTTGTTGTGAAAGCAAACTTGTTATTACATGTTTTGTGCTTAATTATATTGCCGACCAAGTAAAAAGTTATGAAATGAATTAACCTTGTTCAGGTCATTTCACTGTTAATATCGCAGCAACAGGTAAGGTGTGGTCCGTATTGTAAATATGCAAACGACCGCTTCATAGGTCACATTAATCGAACCTACCTACTTTTGTTTGTATACAACAGACTACTAATTGAATCAATATGTAGGTACCGCTAAAAAAATAAACGTGAAAGTAAACAATGACTTAATTATGGCCAGGGGAGCTAGAATTTCGTCTGTGATGACTTATGTTTAATATCGATAGAGATTAAAGTTCAGATCAGTTCAAAAACAACAACAACAAAACAAAAAAATGGTTTTAGTTTACTAAACATTTCTGAAACTGAAAACTTTTGTTATGTTGAAAACCCGACAAAGTTGTTATTTTCTCACTGTGTAATGTGTTTATTCTTAAAGATGAATGGAAGGTTGTAGGATATAAATATTAAAGGAAATAAGGTAGTGGTACCATGTACACGACCTGCTCGGCTGAGCTTGGCTGTGGAGCCGTACCGCAAGTTTATGTCTATCGTAAGTAAGAAGCAACACATAAGATAAAGGGAGAAAGGTTGGAACTTAAAACACGTTCCAGTAAGGTTTGGTGGATACATATGGAATAATTTAATTATTAAATATTATATCCATTTTTGTCTTTATTGACATGACAAATTCACAGGTTTCACATAGTATTTTCTAAAATATGTCTTTACGAGAACTTTAACCAGCAGTTACGTCAAACCCTTTTTATTTGATGATTTTTACCTACTCTTAAATAATTTCAAAAGTAGGTAGTTCATATTTACTGAATGAAGTAAACGTTCATTTTTAGTTATTTAATTTTCTACTGAAGCTTGTCTTTTTACTGAAGATCTTTTCTCAAGTTAAGGCTATCGGAGCTGTAATATTATATTTCAAATGCATATGCACATAGAACAAACAAAATAATAATATCTAATCTATGTTACTGGTTAATAAAAGTAGCAAGCTGAGATTAGATCCTTTAAGGATGCTTTATTAGTGATTATATGAATCGAATCGAGTACTATTCGATTCATATTCATAGATAACTCTAAAATCTATTTTCGTTTGATATTTAGGTAATTGTAACAATCACCAAATATTACCTACTTAATATCATTTACCGTTTTCTGACGTCCGTATATATGTATTTATATACCTACTCGTAGGGGTATCTATATAATTTCAGTTTATTAATTTGCAAAGCACAAGATATGTAGTTTTATTAATATAAATATTTTTTTGTTTCATGATCCCATGGTTCTCGTTATCAATGACAGTTATTAATTGTGTTTTTATTATTTACTATCTCAATGCCTATAACCGATTATACATCAATGTAAGTATTTTAAAGTTTGAGTACCTAGGCGACCGAGATCCTCTCCGCTCTAATATACCTAATTACAATAACATATTTTGTATTAGTTATAAAAAATTGCGTTTTTTCAGGAAATATACCTATATAGAAAAACTTTAGAAACAAAACCTTGTCAAAATACAAAATTTAAGCTATTTCCGAAATACAATAAATATAAGTATATAATAATGTCCTCCAGACTGATTTCGGCCACGGCGGCCAAACTCTAGAGATTAGCCAACTGCGCAGGAGATATTATAGTGCACAAGTGTGTGCGCAAACACAGGTGCACTCTCTCTTCCCTTACTCTCATAAGTATATAATATATACAGAAATTGCACATTAAATATTATAATAATAAATTGACAGTGGACCAAAGAATAAATATTATTAAGTAGTCCATGATCATTTGGATTAATTAAATGAATATCCATATAGAAATAAGAATAGGAGTTATAAGGTCCCAATAGAATTTTAAGTATATGCATTACAACGTAAATAAAAGTGCGGCCATTCCAAAGAAATCGATTGAATGCGCGCGCAGACTTTTTCAGCAAACCTATCATAGGAACATTGCAAACATCGTCAGCTGGTTTGATAGATAAAAGTAATAATCTTGTGTTCAAAGAAAAAAAAAACATAAAATTGCTGTACGTTATTGAATCCTTTGTGATTTGGTTAACTTATCTTTGTTACACGTGCATTTCAAGTGTTACTGCTTTATGTCTTTAGGTTATGTAAATGTACTTTTGTTCTTTAAGAAGATATAAAGAAGTTGACACAAGAACAGAATTTTTGCCTTTAGTTTGACATAATAATATTGCACATCTTCATAAAAATCATTTATATATTTGTAGGCCCCACCATGCCAGGCGCAAGGCATAAAATTCTGGGACATGTTCTCTCGGGGTTCTGTCATAAAATGAACCGACGTAAGCCTATATATGGCGACTCCTTGGATACTCCACTTAACCGTTGTCTCACAACTTTTGACATCACTTTATTAGGTAAGTTATTTTATACATCATTTGTTTATATAAATAATGTATCAATTAAAAACTATAAATACTTCTGTTACTAAAAAAAAATACAATTTTTTTAAAAACTTGTCTCTAGGCAAAATAAAATTTTTAGGTGTAGGTCATATGGTTGGAGCTGGTATTTATGTGTTAACGGGAGCAGTAGCCCGCAATATGGCGGGACCAGCAACGGCTCTAAGTTTCCTCTTAGCTGGTATTACTTCTACGCTAGCTGCTTTGTGCTATGCTGAATTCGGGACTAGAATACCAAGGGCTGGAAGTGCGTATGCTTATACTTATGTCAGCATTGGTGAATTTTGGGCGTTTATTATTGGTTGGAATATTGTACTAGAATATATGATAGGTAAGTGACATTTTTTTATGACAAATTTGGTTCATTGAAAAGTAAAATATGTACCTACTGCTGGTACATAGACGTTAAATTTAATGCTCATTTACTGGATAGGTACCTGACAGAACATCTTTTATCATATTAATATGCACTTTTATCATACACGAGAAAAAAGCACAGTATAAGAGTAACTGGGGCTTGCTGGCGTGTATTTGAATTCACGATGTTTAGTAAAATTTTTCCTTTAGGTTACCTTGGATCGAGTAAATAGTTTTTTTTTTTAATTTACGAGTACGTACTTTATTTCTAGGTGCTGCATCGGTTGCCAGAGCTTGGTCGGGATATTTAGATGCAATGCTAGATGGTGCAATTAGCAATGCAACAATAGCAGTAACAGGCGATCTACATGAGACACTTCTGAGTAGATATCCTGATGTGTTAGCTTTTCTTATTTGTATTGTAGCGTCTTTAATATTAGCAGTGGGCGTCAAAACCTCAGCTTATATTAACAATGGACTTACAATTCTAAATCTTATAGTAATTTCACTGGTAATATTTCTAGGATTCTATTATGCTGACCTCAGTAACTGGTCTGAAAAGAACGGTGGCTTTATGCCATTTGGTTTTAGTGGAGTTCTCGCTGGTGCAGCTACTTGTTTTTATGCATTCGTTGGTTTTGATAGCATATCTGCCTCTAGTGAAGAAGCAAAGGACCCTACACGATCCATTCCTATAGCGACTATCTTGTCGATGGCCATGGTAGCTTTTGGTTATATTCTTGTTGCGATAGCTTTAACTTTGATGGTGCCTTATACCAGTATAAATCCTGATGCTGCTTTACCTGCAGCTTTAGGTGCTGTACATGCAGACTGGGCAAAATATGCAGTAGCGGTTGGTGCAGTTTGCGGAATGACTACAACTTTGTTAGGTTCTTTATTCTCTTTACCCCGTTGCTTATATGCTATGTCAGCTGACGGACTTTTGTTCGGTTTTCTTAGCGACGTTAATAATAAATCACAAATTCCTATTTCAAATCTTATAATATCTGGGTTATCATCAGCTTTTATTGCATTATTATTCGATTTAGAGAAACTAGTAGAGTTTATGTCGATTGGCACATTGTTGGCATATACGATCGTCAGCGCAGCCGTTATTATTCTGCGTTATCGGCCAGCGCCACCTTCGGAAGACAAGATCTTCGGTTCTCCTCATTTGGATTCACCTATAGACAGAGAAGATAGCTCTGCTACGGGTACTCCAGGAACTGACGGTGGATCTTCTTCTTCGGAGGTATTTTTTTAAAACTAATATTTTTTTGATTGGCAGCTTATTGCAGCTGTATATGGAATCAGAATTTGATCAGTGAAATATTGATGATTAAATGTAACTCACCAGATGTTCGAAGCACTGACGGTAGGTCGCCTACGCCCACAGTATGCTTGGCTAGAGCCACTGGCGGGGGGACGTGCGCCCGGTAGTGCGGTCACCAGCTGCGTGTATATCTTTACCGTTGCCGCCGCAGCGCTCTGTGCGCATAACCACTTCCTAGCGGAGCCTGCTGGCCTGTGGGCACTGTTGCCGGACTTTGTGCTAAGTTTCATTATTATTGCTTGTGAGTACTTTTAAAGCTTATTTATGATTAGTGATAAAAAATGAAGACTGACACTAGAGTTACGTATAAATGTTTGTACTTTTATATATAGGTTTCTTATAAAATTGATGTTAACGTCTGTTTATTTAAAACCAATACGCAACGGTCACTTCATCATACCCAATGCAGGTAGTTACATTGCATCGCATAATTTAACGATTTATACTATTGTTTTTTTTTATAAATATCACTTTATTTGAACCTGCTACCAAATACTAATTTAAAGGGTTGGTTTGTTAGCCATTATTAATATTTAATATTAGTTTAGGCGTCGTCTATTGTTTTTTGTAAAAGAATAAACCAAAGTAAATCTTAAGAGTGATATTTCACGAACCCAATTTAATATGTATATAAGTGTATAGATTACACTCCAATTGCCGTAGGACATTCCTTAATATATATTAAAAGTGGAGCATCTTCCAGTTCATTTCAAATATTAATAATAGATTAAATTATTTTCGATTTTTTATTGCTAAATGTTTATTTTTCACAGGTTTGGTTGTAATATGGGCCCATCAACAAAGTCCTGCACGTTTACCATTTCGAGTGCCATGGGTGCCTTTACTGCCGGCTGCTAGCGTCATGTTGAACGTAGAACTAATGATCAACCTCAATGCACTTACTTGGGCACGTTTCGCTATTTGGATGACATTTGGTAAGGAACTCTCAATAATTATCTTGAATATAATAAAATTGTAAATCCCAAAATATAAACACTACTTAAAAGTATCACATTGCAACCATTGCCAATATATCTGTTACGGATTACGTAACAGACGGATTAATATTGGCGGGAATTTAAAATAATCTCGTTAAAGTTTTTATTTTATCTTTGAGTGTATTTTAATATTATTCCTTGAACTTAACTAATTTCGATAATATTAGTTAACTATATATACCTAAAAAAGAACGAGAAAAAAGACAGGGTCGCTGACTTTTAAACACGTTTTATAACAGACTCTAGGTAAGGAAAAAGATGTATGAAATGATGAACAAGTGGTACGAAAATAATTTAATTTCTATTATTTTTATATTCTAGGTTTGCTCCTATATTTCCTGTACGGGATCCATCACACCAAGCTAGGAGAGGGTGTTACAGGCTTGCTATCTCGCTCTGGCAGTGGGACAGCCCATAGCTGGGGCTCCGTCGATAAAACTAGTTCTTTAGCGAGACGGGTGGGACGCTTGGGTCGCGGTGGTAAGAGTGATGATCGTAAACCAATCATATGCGATGACGAGCTCGCCAGACGGGAACCGTGATTTTAAATATAAGTTATTTTCCCAAAGTTTATTAACTTTTATGTTTAAACTATTTAATGAGTTAACATGTCTAAGTATTTTAAGTTAGAAGCTATGGGAACGGGACTTTTGATTTTAATTGGAGGTTTGTATACAAATTTGCAACTGGAAATAAATTAGTAGGTATCTACACCTTAATTGAGTTATTGTTCAAATATTTGTAATGGTAAAACTTGGCAAACGCCAAAGCACTATGCCCAAAGTGCGAGTGATTGAGTCGAATAAATTGCACCGAAAAAATCAAAATTTTGTTTGTTTTTATAATTGTTCAAACGGAAACTTACTTAGGAAGCAGTTGAAGCAGTAAAGAACTACTTAAAAGAAAAACTTGTATGTATTTATATCTAATAGAAGCTTGTTCAGGTAAAAAAACGTAAAATGTCCAAACAAAGCCCGCACTGCGATATCAGACCGTACTATTTTTATTTCCGGTTAAAATGGGTTATCGATTTCGGTTTAAATCCACACCGCATCCGTGACAGTATGAAATCACAAAATTGTTAATCCTTCAATTTCAATTGCGAATGTTAGAAGAATATACACGTGCGATTACAAGAGTTACAATAATGCAAAAATAAAACCACGTAATTACCATTTGCAGCCGGACTCTGTGCTTTTAACGAATATGATTATTAATCATTATTGCTATCTCATTCGCTTAATTGTCATTAAACAAAATATTTATTGGATTTTTGGTAAAAAAAAGTAAAGATGGTAATTGGTAAGTGAGTGCATAAACACTCTTGTTAGATTAATATATTGTTAAACATAATTGTTATATAACATAAATTGTATTCGTGAATGTATATAGAAACTTATAAATTTGTATAAGTACTAATTACTTAATAAAAAAATCGATATTTAATAATTACTTTTACCATTATGTTTAAAAAAATCTCGATTGTTTTAAGTAATGTATTTTAAATTAAATTGGTATGAAATTCGCTTCTCAAATTTGGAGTTGATAAGGGTTGTTTTTTAGGGATTGGGTGCCTCTTTAGAACAACACCCCCTTACCCCGCAGAGACGCGTAGTTTTTTATATGAGTTTGAAGTTACTGGCAACGGAACATTATTTTGCGTTTACATTTTCATATTTCAAGTTATAGAATACAATTATTTTATTTATATTTATAACAATTTATTTTTATTTTAAAATATTTTTTTATGTAAAGGCTAAAGCATGGGCCATTGCACATATTTTAAAACTTAATAAAAACAAATACGTCTCCGCGGGGTGAGGATTTTTTATTATTCTTTTGAAATGGGGCAGCCAACCCCTATCAAAAACAACCCTCACCAACCCCGAATTCGGGAAGCGAATTTGCAATCCCAATTAAACAATTGTTTAGATATTTTATAATCTATAACACTTAATAAGTGTATTTAAATATTTCAACCTATTTATCCAATATATTTGTATTGTAAATCAAAGCATAAATTAATTAAAAGCACAAATACGTAGTAAATGTTTGTTAGCACTCCGCGCAATATTAAAAATAAGATTTTTAAACAAAATATAAATATATATATAATAACATTGTATAATTTCTTTTTAAATATTTTTCTATATAATATTATGTATGAAGTTGCCAAAATAAGCAAATATAATCGATCATCGATCGAAATAAAAAAGTAATATAATCTTGTATTCAAATTTTATTAAGTTATTAAATAGGTTCCAAGGAAAATTAAAATGCTTTATTATTATAAGTTCATATATTTACAACCGAATACTATAATTTATTTCATGGTCAAATGTGTAACCAACATACAATTTTAATTTGCTAGAAATAAGGAAGTATAATGAATCACATTGTGTCTATGAAATGTATTTTTCATCTTTATTCAAATACTTCTTTATTGTTTGAGTGTTTTATTATGAAATTATTACTTTTACCCGACAGCTATGTATTATAATTGCATATTAGTAAACATTTTTAAAACGAGTTATGTTAGTACTAGCTTCAAGTTTGAAAATTCACACTTATATACATATGATTATGTACTTTTAGTTAATTTTGAAACAATCGCATAAAAATGTCAAATTTATTGTTATACGTGTAAACTGTATATTTTAAGAAATGTTGATGTGTATATAAAGAAATTATAGACAATATACACAAGTTTAATTCCCTGTATTCACACAAACAATAAAACACAAATAATACTATGTTATTTCAATAAAACTAAATGAACTTTTGTACTATTTTAGGAGTAAAGAAATCAATACATAATATTATGATCTATAAATATTACAAATTAATTTATTAAATATCACAATAAAATTCGCCTAAATTCTTAATGATTAGTTTCTTCTCAGTGAGAAGATCTGTTCCCATTATAACATACTTGTTTGTTTATTTTAATTAAAATGAGAACAAAAATAACAAAAAACTGTGTTATGTATGCATGGCATAATAAAATAAATATTGTTTAATAATTATTAAAATATATAGAC
The DNA here is from genome assembly GCF_905147045.1 of Nymphalis io. Lineage (NCBI taxonomy): Eukaryota > Metazoa > Arthropoda > Insecta > Lepidoptera > Nymphalidae > Nymphalis > Nymphalis io. The sequence goes on along the minus strand of NC_065902.1, from coordinate 6,413,287 downwards.
TTTTTAAATAATAGAAGATAAATATTTAAATATAACATTATTGCTCAGCAACAAAAGTTTAAACTTTGTATAGAGTAGAGACAAGTCATATACACTATAAATTCATTTATTACAAACCTTGGAATGAGAAATTGTATACAAACCAATCCACTTAGAGATGTATTCTTTTAAGATTCTTGTATCTTACAAGATAGTTCGAAGTTAAAGATGTTTTAGAAATTTTTGTTTCATATTTTGTGCTTATACTAATTACAAATAATATATTACATAATCAGTAATATAATTCAGTCTTATCTGTTATAACCGATTTGCCAAGCGGAAGCCGGCAATCTTTGTAGGCGGTTGATGGTTCTTCTGCCCCATTGCAGCCAGAGAAAGCCGGCTACGACACATATTACCACTTCTATATAGAAACCGTCAATTTGTGTTTCACATGAACCACCATTAGTCTTGCACTCCTAAAAATTATGAGAAAATATAAACATTTAAATATTAATTTTCTCTATTGATATAATTTTGAAAAGATATAAATAATTTTAATTATCTTTTGGAAATATTCAACATTTTATATGCTCAGTATTTTTAACAGTATAATCAATATTCAAATGAGTCATAAGGTGAAATGATACTAGTTGTAAAATTTATTTCCAGATTTAAATCAAACTTTCATAAATAATGAACAATAACTACATTTATATTTTAGGTAGAATATATTTAAATATTTTTTTATATAAAACTTACATCAGTTTCTAATTCTGTAGCACATGTGTTGTCACTAAGTTGAGGTGCATTGCATGTCTTATACGTTAAATGATCTATAGCCCAGAGTGCGAGTGTGTTAGGCCAGTTAGTACCCAAGTTTGAGACTGTGTTTAACAATGTCATGTAGGTACCACCAACTGTTGGATCTGATACTTTAGCAAAGAATGCCATCACCGCAACAAACATACAATACAAACATGTCTGAAAAACAAAATGTTCTTATTAAAATTTTGTTTTAGTTTTAGCAATTATTGGCACTTAACTTTAATGCACTAATAGGGGTTGTTTTTAATGCAACCCCTATTAGTGCATTATTAATCAAATTATTTTTTAAGATAATCTAAGCAGCTTTTGCATGAATACAAAAAATATTCAATAAATAAACTAACCTGATGGAATACATAGAGCAGCATCAGAACGAATAGGTAAGAATATGAAGGACCAGAGTCACCAAGAAGACTTGGAGTAAGAGCAACAAGAGCGGCTGCTAAGGGGCCGACTAATAGTCGTAGTGGAAAAGCACGCAACCATAGAGACAGTGGCTCGGGTCCTGTTGTATGTTTTGCAAGAATCTGTAAAAAGATATAAGTACACAATTGAATATAAAATTGATTTAGTAGTTATCTGACAGGCGGTATGTACATACCACAGGCATAATGATTTGAACTGGGACTAATGGTACGGCCAGTAGTGCCAAGTCCTCTCGAGGAACTCCTGCCTCTACAAGCTTCAATCCTGATACTGCATCACTTGCACAAAAGCCAAGCTAAAATATGTAACGAAAATACAATTTACTTCACCTTTGAACACTTGAAGGTTAAGATAAAATTCAATGTATACTTAAATAATATTTATAAGTTTACCTTAGCAGTAAATAGCACCAGAGCTAAAGTCCTTACTGCCGGTAGCTTTACAATAGTTAAAAGCTGTTTGTATGCATTTACAATATCTTTCATGCCCTTTGATTGAGATTCCTTCGGGTCAACTTGGTCGTTGGCTTCATGTTTTAATATTGCAACAAATGTTGTTGTAACAATAAACACCCAGCCCCAGAATAAAAGAAAACTAGCCAATGTCACAAGACCTGTTTCTTCAGGTATGGTTCTCAGATATTTGTTACAAAAGTATGGAGATTCCAATGCCAAAAATAAGACATAGCCAAGGAAGAATCCTGCTGTTTGCCCAACTGTATTACATGTGGAGGCGTGTCCCACATTACGTCTAGAAGAAAATATTCATTGAGGTTTCAAACAAAATATGTATTGAGTGTTTAAACAATATGAAAAACAATGTTGTATATGCAATTTAAAAAACTTGCATTTCAATATCAATTAGTACATTAATTAATGTATACCTAATTCAAGTAAATAATCATCATATACAAATTTACATGCAAATTTTCTGTTAAAAATAATAAAATATTTATCACCTTTTCAGCATTGTTAAGGCCCAACCATCAACTGCAATATCTTGAGTGGCAGCCAAAAAGTTAAGTAATAAAAATGATACAGTAAGAATTGTCATAGATGGAGCTTGTTCATCAGATCCAAGCCAGTCAGTCACACTATTAGACATTATAATCATGCCAATACCAATAAGATATTGCACTGGCACAAGCCATGTTTTTCTTCTTCCAAATTCAGGCCAAAATATAGCATCCACTATTGGCGCCCAGAGCAGTTTTACACTAAAGGGCCAATTGACGAAACTAAACTCAGCCTGAAAAACATGACATAAAATATATTGTTAGAAATTTTAATTGCTTTTTCGTGATTGTAATAAATTTAGATTCTAAAAATAAACGATAACTTTAAATTATGTGTTTCCACTTTTATGGTTGGTTTGTATTCTTACAAGAAATTCAAAGAAATAACCTGTTGCGTGTATGTTATTCCTCGGTTTTGTAATAACATAGGAACTGCTCCTGCAAGTCCCAAAGGAATGCCTTGAAGAGTATATAAAAATAAGAGCACAGCAATATTAATTTCATCTCCTTTGATGTTGCTTTGGCCGGTGTGCGAAGTCGTATCGCCATTTTCAAGCAATTCTTCATTTTCAATCGAACGTTTTCTTTTTGTCAGAGACATAATTATCGCGAACAGTGTCTGAAATTGTTATTTTAAAATTTAGCTTTCTATAGCACATGTTAACAAATTACGATATCGGTTAAAGTAAGTTAAAATGAAATAATTATTTGTTAAATAAATAGTACCTTAATTGTCACTGATCAAAGAGACCTTGGATATAAAGTATAAAATCAAATAGTTCAATTATTCAATTTTGTCCTTCAATTATTAAATTTTATTTGTAAAGATTTCGTATTTACAAATCCTCCACACATATAATACCACGTAAACTTCAGATTTCAGAAATCCAACGTAGGTGCTAATGACACTGACAAGTGACACTACATAGCAGCCAATTATTAGCAATCATTTATTAAATATTTCGTTCAGTAATTATAATTTGTTTCATAATTTATCAAAACAAATCATATAAAATGTAATTTCGATTTATTTCAACATTCGACTATTACAGATTAGTTGCTCTATTATTGCTTGTTGCCATATTAAGCTAAAGTATATACAAGCCCGTATTAAGTGTCAATAACATTGGCGGTATTCAGCCGAATTGTGTTAGTTTGGTTCATGGAATCTTGAATTTTGACACTCTCCGCTAACAGTCTTAGCAGACTGGTCATGAGACCAAACTGAAATGCTTCAAACTGAATATGAATTCAGTTTGAAGAAACACAGATATTTGTATTATGTATCAATCTCATAATAAGCTTATATTTACATTATTGAGTTTTTATGGAAGCGTGGAATAAAGATAAAATTTTACAGCTTAAAGTACTTTATCGAAATAGCCTAATAATATGAGATCCTAAATGATCAACATGAAAACAAAGTTTATCATTCCGTCACTGAATTTTCAGACTTTTATGTACATATAAAAGTTTTTTTTATTGTTTAAGAAAATATATCATAATTGAGAATGCTATAGGAATTAGGACTATAGGATATAAGAAAGAGTCATTTTAAATTTTATATAAATGATAGCTGAAGATTTAATAATAAATTTAATTTATATTATTTCCAAGAGGAACTAGAATATTAATTAACATAAAACCTTTCAAAGGCGGCTTAAATTTTCAATATGACTGTCTAACTACCTAACATGCGCAGAAAATAATCAGATTATTCATTAACGATTACGATTACAATATGTATTAATCAATCACGATTACAGTATGACAAAAGTAATCTTACTGGTGGTAGAGCTTTGTGCAAGCTCGCCTGGGTAGATATTCTATCGCAAAACAGCAGTACTTGGTATTTTTGTGTTCCGGTTTGAAGGGTAAATGAGCCAGTGTAATTACAGGCACAAGGGGCATAACATCTTAGTTTCCAAGTTTGGTGGCACATTGGCTATATAAGTGATGGTTAACATTTCTTACAATGCCAATATCTATGAGCGTTGGGAACCACTTACCATCAGGTGGCCCATTTGCTCGTCCGCCTTCCTATTCTATAAAAAAAGTAAAGTGAGTGAGTGCCCCAGATCATTCCCGATCACCCTCTTATGAATATATATGTTTGTTTTGCAATCGCGACTTATTTTATAAAGTTAATAAAATTCTATAAGTACAAACCCGCATTTTTTATTGAACGGTCTATACAGAATGTACTATAGGCCAGGAAGTAAATAGTTCTACATTGGCTTAATACATTAAACAGCCCAACAATTTAGCTAAACATCAGCTGAATTCACAGGCACAACGTGTATTGGAGTGCGAAGGACTTTTAGCTAAATGTCAATGTCACTTTACGCCTCAATTTTTGAAATAAACTTTCACACAATACACAAATTTAATAATAATATTTTGTTGTACTTAGTATCAACAATAAAATTTGTTCTTTTTTAATCACTTATAAAAGTTTATTTATAAATTTAAATCATTGAGTATGCTGCGCCAGTGTTTTTTACGCTGCTTATTAGATTCGCATGCGCCTGTTAAATTACCTCATAATGAGGAAGTTTTGATAGGTCGCAGTAAAGTCACCAAAATTAGAGATCAGTCTTGTTCTCGTCAACAAAGTAAGCTAATATAAAATTTTATTTGTTATTTTTGTAATTTGTAAAAAAATCTTACATTAATTATAGTCAGTTTAAAGGCAGACTGTGAAGAGTGCGAAGTTGAAATTAAGCCAATAGGTATAAATCCTTCTGGCTTAGACGGATTCGCTTTACAAAGAAATGGACTGTATACAGTGAAACATGGTAGTAGAATTGAAATTTTATTGAATAACTACATACATGTAATTGAGTTTGACCCACCACCTGACTGTGACATAACTAATAATAATAAAAGGAAGCTAGAAGAGGAAAAGCATGAAATATCACCGAGGAAAAAGTCAAAAACTCAATCAGAATTGGAGCAATCCTCAAATATAAAAGAAGCTATGGAGAATATTTGGGAGGAAGTTGATAGAGGGGAAGTTTATGTATTTACCACTAAGGGTGTTAAGTCTAGCCAAAAAATTGCTGCTTTTGATATGGATGGCACATTGATTAAGACAAAGTCTGGCAAAGTGCATCCTGTTGATACTAATGATTGGCAAATAGCCTTCCCTCAAGCCTCAAAGAAATTAACTGAAAAATTAAATGATGATTACAAGATTGTAATCTTCAGTAACCAATCTCCAATTGGAAGTGGAAGGGTTAAAATTGATGATTTTAAGAAGAAAATTGAGGGTATCGTTGCAAAATTAAATGTTCCAATACAAGTTTATTTGGCTACTGGAAAAGGATTTTATAGAAAGCCTGGTCTGGGTATGTGGAGAGTACTCTCTGAACAGGTTAGATTTTATCATGACCTTACAAAGAAACTAAACATTATTTTATAACGTCTTTAATTTTGGTTTTCTACTAATCCTGATTAAAAGTATATTAACATTATGTTATGTAATTCAAGAACAATTATATTCTCATATCTATTCTATTATTAGATAACACTAACTATTAACTTTAACATAATAATTATAAATTAATTTCAGAAAAATGACAATCTCACCATTGACATGGATATTAGCTTTTTCTGTGGAGACGCTGCAGGTAGAGCAGCTAATTGGGCTCCAGGGAAAAAGAAAGATCATTCTATGGCTGATATACTATTTGCAGAAAATCTGGGACTTAAATTTTATACACCAGAACAGTTTTTCCTTGGTCATTCCATAGCAAATGTCCCAATGATTAGACCAGATTTTAACCCTAAGGAATTAAAAGCAGAGGCATTCAATGATGCTTTAATAAGTAAAGAAAAAGAGGTAAAGATAAATGATAATCATATTCATATAGATTCTTTTAATTGTTGGTACGTAATGGTAGTTGTGAGAATGTGTACTGTTTTAACTGTTTTTTTATTAATAATAGTGTACTGCAGATACTTCTACTTGTTACATTACATTTAAGTAATTTGTATTTGTAATTATTTGGTGTAAACAATTGGCCTAAATATATAAATTACTTTTATCATCTTTTTATTATATTCAACAAATTTATTTTGTTAAACCAAATGTTTCATTCATAGAGAGCGTAATAACTATAGCATTTTTTATCTATACTGTCTTAAAATTACTTTTATAATAAAAAGTAAAATAAGTTGTGTATATAAACCATGCAAAACTTATAAATATCATTATATAAAATTATAAGTTACTCTTTTTTGAACTACATCTAACTATAATGTATTGAATGATTTTTCAGCTACTCGTCTTAGTTGGTTTTCCTGGTAGTGGCAAATCTTTCTTAGCAAAAACAATTGTGGAGAAATCTGGGAATAAATATGCAATTGTTTGTCGTGATGTCATGGGTACATGGCAAAAGTGTGCAACTGAAGCTACTAAACTATTACAGGTATTTTATTACTTTCACCTAACATTGTTAAATATACTAAGTAAATATTTAATAATATTTTTAAAATTATTGACTTCACTAGGTCAATATCACGATCAAATAAGGTGTTTTTTTATGACTAAAGCTACTAATAAAATGATATAGTGTAAATGAAGTGCAATATAAAAAGAAAAGCACTACATTTTTTTAATAGAATGGGCTATGGCTTTTTTAATAGGTGGTTGGGCAAATGGGCTACATGATGGTAGAAGTCAACACCTCCTGTAGACATTGACCTTATATCGCCAATGCACCACCAACCTTGGGAACTAAGATGTTAAGTTCTTTGTGTGTATTATTACATAAAATGTCTAAAAGAATTTTGGTGTAGTTTCATAATATACATAGTGTAATTGTTAAGGTGTTTTAACTAAGATGCACTAAATTGTCTTGTCTTAAATATTTTCATAACCATTGGCTCTAAAGTTGAAAAACAGTATCATGAATTTCAAGGAAACTAATAGGTGTTTGAGAACACAAAAAATTGCAAAGTATTCAACCATTAAATAGTTTTATTTATGTCATACATCGAATACTGATAAAAACATTTCATTCTATCTATGCAAATTTGTGCTTTTTATTTTAATTTATAGTTGGATAATTGATTTTTATGTATACTTAAGAATCTTAAATATCAATTTACAGCAAGGTAAAAGCGTCATTGTCGATAGTACTAATCCGGATAAAGAATCTAGGGCTCGCTGGACGAACCTCGCAAAAAACATGAAGATTCAGTGCCGTTGCGCCAGAATGATGACAACAAAGGCACACGCTTTACATAATAACAAGTTTAGGGAGATAATGAAGATAAAGCATGTGCCAGTTAACGATATCGTATTCCATACTTATAAGTAAGTATTCTTTTAAAAGATAATTGTCATGATAAATTTCAAAATAAACACTTCTTAATTAATACATCTTTATTAATAATACAACATTATTCTATGTACCTACTTTTACTTTCAAAGTTTCGATAACAACTTCGCTGGTGTTTAAAACTCAATTTTTATTGCGAATAGTAACCTATGAACTCAAGATCTCGACCAATTATATCGCGTCATAGTTGTTTATACACTCCTCTTGTGATTGGAATAGTAATAGACTAGGCGTCTTACGTAGCTTTTGAGTGAAACATAATTTTGTTACCTCAATATAACATTCTTAATTCTCTTATTCACTTTTTATAATATAATTAATTGTATTTTTTTTTCAGTAACAAATTTGTTGAGCCAACTTTGAACGAAGGTTTTCAAGAAGTAATTGAAGTCAAATTCAATCCATGTTTTGATAACAAGAGAGCTGAAAATATGTATAGATATTATTTGTTAGAGAAATGAAATAATTGTATTTAAGAAAAATTGTTAATGTGGTCAAATAAAACTTAAATTATTTAGCACATTTTTTATTGCAAATAGAACTGACAAATGACAAGTTACACAGCACATTTACGAAGTTATTACTAATTAGGCCGAAAGCCGTTAACGTTCTATATTCATAATTTTTAGATTTTTAGCCATGTTGCATTTAAACCATTTCACATTAATAATGAACATCTACAAAAATATTCGTTTTATGTCCAAAAAATAGCAATAATTTTACCAAATTATTTAATATACATTTATACATCGTTAACTACTTATCTCTGTAAAACATTTAAAAAATTTAATTGTTGCAAGGCGAACAAAACAATAAAAGGTGAAGATTGCATGTTTTTAATTAAACCGACTAAATATTGAAGCCTACTTATCCTTTTTTTATTTTAAAAATGATTTTGCTTTTAACTAATAAGTGCAAAAATATGTTTTACTTTATGTACGAACGTCTTAATTTTAACAAACATTTATATTCCTTAATTTAAAGCACATTAGGTATATATTGCAATTTTTTTCAATTAACTTAGATTATATTATGTTGAGAAAATGCATTGATTTAAAAATGTTTATCAGCTCGTACAAATAGCAGATTGGTGTTAAACTGGTGTTGCTAAAGTTGAGTTGTGTTTTAAAGTGTTTTGAACATAAGTTGCAATGGCTTCAATTTTTTCTTAAAATTCTGTGTTTGAAAATTTGCTAAATTCTTCTCCCCTCTGATATTATTGTTATTTAACATTTAGAATAGAAATCTTATTTGCCTACAACATATTAAATTACATAGTCTTACATTAAACGACGTTAAATATGATTTCAAAAATTTTTCTAGGATAGTCATTATTTACGCTTGTTTCAAACAACGTAAAAATTTACGCTTATTACATAGGGAAATTTAAATCAATTATAATTTGGAAGAATGATAGATTTAAAAAAAAATCTTTTTCTTTAAGCATAGAATTTAAACATGTTTTTAATAATGCAACTTTATGGACGGATGATTTATATATCTTATGCATTATAACATGTGAGAATTGATATATCGAACGCGTACGTATTCAAATAATTTGACTAATTGCAATGATGTTAGGAAACTTACATTTAGTATTAAAAATTTGTTTTTGAAATACTTTAAAAGGACATAGTTTATGTTTATTTAATATGAATATTTATATGCCTACAGTTTTACGTTTTCAAGCCTACACTGCTAGAATGTTAACAAGCCGTTAATATTCTATGTTAGGCTATTTTAAATTGACAATGTTATTTTTACAAATATTTTTCAACAATATTTCTATACTTTTCTATATTGGATTTGATACCAGGTCTGGTTAACGATTTTTGTGGTATTCAAATAGAATTCTCTATTCAGTGACGATTAAAATCGTTTTAGGTTCATGTCATTCTATTTCAGCATCGGGGTCTTCTTCATCTATCAGATTATCCAGACTCGTGTCTGAGTCATCTTCTTGTCATCTATAAAAAATAAAAGGTATAATTTTTTTAACTTAAATTACTGGTGGTGGAGCTTTGTGCAAGCTCGTCTGGGTAGGTACAACCGGATCATCAGATATTCTACCACAAAACAGCAGTACTTGGTATTGTTGTGTTCCGGTTTGACGGGTGAGTGAGCCAGTGTAATTACAGGCACAAAGGACATAACATCTTAGTTCCCAAGGTTGGTGGCGCATTGGTGATGTAAGCGATGGTTAACATTTCTTACCATGCCAATGTCTATGGGCGTTGGTGACCACTTACCATCAGGTGGCCATATGGGCCAGGCTCGTCCGCCTTCCTATTCTATATAAAAAAACTTATGAAATGTCATAAGAAATTTTCAACAAATGCAAACAATACAATTCGATTCCGTTCGTTTTATTCTTTCACCGATTAGAAAATTCAGTAATGATTGTTTGGATTTAGATTGGTGAATTAATAAAATATAATATGGATACCTGGCAATATAAACGGTGTCTATGTGGGTGAGACGTGTGCCAGTGAGAGGTACAGCTGATGAAACATGCCTTATCTTGCGTCTTTCAAGGGTACTTCTTGCTTGTTGCACTGCAAGGTCTCCGCACCAACGTTCACATCGAGCATAAATTACAACACCTAGAATACAGTTTAATTAATTAAATTAGTATTTAAATTGAATATAAATAACTCATATTATTGTTACAAATAAATTGTAATTTATTTCTATATTTATATAAAAAAATTAAGCAGTAGTTTAGATACTCCGTCTATAAGGATGGTGACGATCCTAAGAAACTGTAAACACAATTAAATGAAAACATGCGTATTAAATCTAAAACTATAATTTAAAAAAAAGTTAAGTTTATGTTTACGATGAACCATGACTAAATAAACAATAACTACTAAATCATATGCCTATTCATATATATATTTTTGAGTGACAACTCATCACGTACAGTTTAATTATTGCCGAAATGTAGAGTATTAACCAGTAGCGTATTTTAAGATTTGGCGCCTAGGAAACAAAAAATATTGCAACCACTTTGAAAAGTACTTATTAGACTAGGTTGGTAACTAAAAATGAGTTTTAGAGCACCTGTGTGTGATCTTGATTAGACAGGTTCTTCGAGTTCCTTTAGAAAAGACAAATTTTTAATTTGTAATAAAATATTGCTAGCTATTATGATAGGCGCCTAGGCTGCCATCCCTACAAGATCTGCCACCCTGGGCACGTGTCTCTTGCTCATAGGGTAAATACGCCACTGGTATTAACGTTATGGTTTAAACACCTAAATAGCTTAGTATACAAACCAGCCCCGGCGAAGAGAATTATTGCAGGCCAAGAGCTAAGAAGTAGTGGAGTAAGAAACAGCAAAGATAACGTCATTGTGATCGGCCCTTGTAGCTTCTGAAATCGCTTGATGCCAATAATGTGTGCTGGTTGCCAGGTACTTATAAATGTACCGCTTAGCCACACTAGAACCAATATACTTTATTATTATAAGTGATTTACATAAGAGTTATTTTATTTTAGGTCTTAAGTGTATACAAATATAAATTGAAAATAACTACTGGACTAATCATGACTGCGTGGAATGGTGGCAAGAATGCTAGTGACTTATTAGAGTAGAGTAATGAGAATATAATGATTTTCAATATATTCAATAATTTCAATTATTTATGACTTATAAATAAAATAATGACACACTTACATAGTACGCCAGTAATAAGCATAGGTAATCGTACAGCTTCATCACAGAACGCAACAGCAATGAAAGCGTTTGCAAGAACTTGTATTAAAGCGCCGATTGCTGACCAGCGTGCTCCGCGCATACACGGCGGAGTGGGTAGATTAGCTTCAGGAATTGCTGTTACAACCTAATTAAAAGGACCGTTACTTAACCATTCTGAGGATTATATATTATCTATTGTTATTTTACCTGTATTCTATCTCTGTATTCTTTGACAACTGCATCAATATCAGTAGAATCGTCACCCGATGACATTTCCCCATCACTTGCTTCCAAATCCGATGCCATGTCTTCTTCTTGAGCCAATGTTAAAACTCTTATTCCACTACTTCCACTTGTAGCTTGATCTGTTTCTTCTGTTTGACAGCCAGAATATTCATCTAGGAGAAGACATTCACGATCTTCTGTTTCTAGAATAATAAACAGCCAACAGTAGGTATACTTTTATAAAAGCAATTATCTATGTATAAAGCAATTATTTACCTTTTCCTACTTTTGATTTAATGCTTTCTAATGTCTTAGTGTGGCGAATAGCTGACGGTATGAACCATAAGCCACGCTTAGCTTTTTTTTCAGATGACTTTGCTGCTCGTAATGGATTTTCGTTACCTAGTCGTTTGTACTCTACATCTGAAAATAACCATAATATTAAAGAAAAATATATAAACGTTTTTGTTATTTTTTTTCTTATAGTAATAATTTATTATATTAGTAATTTAACCTACCTCCAGCTTCCATTTGCTCAGTTGTAGGAACACATTGCATAACGATAAAATGGAATGCTTGTATACAGACACTCAGTAAATGACTAGCGTTCATTAGAGTTATCATATGTGACAAGGGACAAGCAAATGCGAGAATCGCTGCGAGACTGCCTAAAATAGAAAAAAACACCATAAAATAATCTAAATCTAATCTGTTACGCTAATAATATTTAGTTTGAAAAAGCTTCAACAACCTGCAGTAAACACAGCCAATACCGGGCTCCCAGTAGTGGTGCTTTCATAGGTCATTGATCTTGTTAATACCTTCCATTCTGGCGAGGCTAAGGCAACTAGCACGGAGAAAAGTATTGGACAAAGCTCTGTCAACGCTAAGCAAACTCCGGCAACGGTAATAGCTGCTAATACAGGACAAATCCAAGCTGCTGCTCTTGCTTCCAATAATGTCGTGACGGGTAAAGCGGCGTCAATACTAGTTCTAAAAATATATTGTAGTTAGAACAAAAATGTTTGCGATACATTATTATTGATTACTCTTTAGTAAATGAAGTTACCCTTTTAGCATATTAGTGTAGAGAAAACATAAGCTGCTGAGCACGATTGTTGGTAAAATAACCATTACGATTAATTTCTTTTTTATTGTCTCATTTTCTTTTGGAGGCGATACGACACAAAAGGCATACGAAACCGGCGCTCCCGCAGCAAATAGCTAAAATAATAATAGTACGTTTTTAATCTATAATTAATATAAAATAAATTAATTAAATATAAAAACGATTTTACCTCGTAAATAGTTATAGGAATTGGTATTTTTATATTCGTTATATCCAAGTTTATTAATCCAAATATAGCAAAGCATTGGCTAAATATATAAAGGACAATCAATAGCATAAAAGTGAACATCATACTCTCCTAAAACAAAATACAATACAAAATGACACAACAAAAAAAAACATACATATTTACATAATATAAAAACGCGTTTTTCACTAGTACCTCTAGGCCACACATAAACATGGCACATACGACCATCACAACAGTTACCCCCAACACATCGGGCCATGGCTCCCCCAAGGACCTTGTTTCATATCCAAACAACCATCTTCTTGTCCTTCCACCAGTTACATGATCAGCTGTAGCACTAAGAATCCTAGCGCAAACAGCGACTGCTACCAGATGAGAGAGAAAACACATCCACATAGCCATGAAATCACCAAAAGAACGTAGATTTCTCTCTCTCCGACCTCTAGCTGTTTTTGAAGGAGGCAGCAATTCTGCTAATTTCTTTAGGTCACGGTAAGTAAACGCTAAAAATATATTATTGTATCAATTAACGTAAAATTTATTTTTGATCTTATTATTATCGGCTAGGTGAAAAATTTCCTTACTTGCTATAGCTGTAAAACTGCCCAATAGTAAGATAGCAGGCACAGCACAGTAGCTAGAGTTGGCGGCGGCGAGTGGTGCCAGGAGAAGCGCTCCCAGAGTCCATCTCGCACCACATGCTTCGCCACCGCCTAGCACGCTTAGCCTACTCATTTTAGATTATTCTCTTATTCACTTGGCATCTTTGAGTACCTACAATATTTTTTAAATAAAAACATGTTTTTTACTTTGTTTATGAATGTTTATTTAAAACATATATACCATGATATGTGTGATGAATTACCGTGTAAACAAAATATATACTCCAGTATATGTGTAACAATGAAAAGGTAACAATAAATTGAGGATTGATCTGACCTTCGTTTTACTTCCTTTTAATTGACTTAGTAAAGCCAAGGAATTAATGAGTCCCATGGCCAATTTTATAAAATATGTCACAATTGTTATGCAATTCAATAAACATATATATTTAAAGTATAAAAATTCATTAACTTTATTTTTATAAGATTACATATAAAGTTTTGGTTAAAAAAATTAAGCGCTGTTCTAATATATAGCTATATTTCATAATGTGTTATGACTTACCCTGATCACTGTTATTTTTTCACGATGATTGTAGTTATAAGTTGACTCTCGTGCCAACCCTACATTTTGTATTGACACCAGATATTTTTTATTTAGACTAGTTACGAAAATAAATTCATAATAGCGACCTACAGTGTATTTAGTTGCTTTCCCATTTTAATGCGACAAACACGAGGAGAGCAAAGTGATATCTACGTCTCTTTTGTTGAACCACCGATCGATACCAAATTGCGCTGGGGTGACCATTTAAGAGGAAATTTAGTAAATGATATTTTCTTATCGAAACGGTTTTTTTCTTAAAGCCGTATTTTCAGTATAGTATTAAAAAATATTAATGCATTAAAATGTTATATTTTATTCATTGAGAGCAAATTCTTTCTGATTGTTAGCTTTGTTTTAGGCAACTTTTCACGAATAGTTTTCTTATTTCAAAGAAAAGATACCTCGGGCTGATAACAGTAAATGTTCATTGGTACGAGGACATAACTAATCGAGTATATTGCACGCGGTCTTAACTGGATTTGATTATTTAACTGAATAACGGATTTCCCTTTGAAGACTCTACTTTTTATAATTAAACATTTCTACCGAATGAAAGGTTTCAAAACGACGTTCCTATAACCTTTTTTTAGAAATACTTAAAAATTGCCCAAAAGTTTGCTCCAATTTATGGCATATTTTGGCTTTTCGTGGTCTCCAAAACTCATGTTAAATAGAAGGCTGTCTGAGCGCAAGCGCACTTTTAAGCCTAAGAATTTATTAATATTAACATATTAATAAATTCGTCGACGTCATTGTATTTAGTCTATTTTTTAATATCTATTCCTATTATAGAAGTCTGTGTGCGTAACATACGCGGCATTTTTTAGGCTTCTTATTAAATGTCGAAGCTCGAAGATAATGTAACTACTATAACATATTTAAAGATACTATTTTATATATGGCATAATTCATATAGATGATTCAGAATCGCAACATTCTAGAACCTAAATCTTTGTAGGCAGTCTAAATGATTGTATGAACACGTAATCGGACCTTACAGAACGCTAATCTAATTATCCTTTGACTCAACTGTCGACTCCAGTTCGCGGAAAAATTCTGGGGAACCTACGTCTAAGAAACCTACTCAAATTTTTCGATATACAATTTTCATTATTTATCAAAATGAAATTAAAACAAAAAACTTAACACGAGTAGTAATGATAAGTTAAGTTCGATAAATTGATGCGCGTATCATTTGTTTATGTTCGCGTTTCGAGCTTGAGTTTAGAGAATAGCTCCACCGAGATCAATAGACCGCTTTTTATAGATGTTATCTTAGCAAAAATATGCAATTACATTTAATCGTTAAAGTAAAAAAGTATATAGTACAATAGATTTGACAAGCAAAAACATACATCCAATAAATAATAACAATAAATAATGTCCAGTTCTACTATTAAAATTTTATAACAATTCATATTTTAATTGATTTGTTCTCTAGCAATCTCAGAATCAACACAAATAAAATAAAAGAATTATTATTCCCCATAATTCGAAGCATTGTTGAACCAATATGAATTCAAGTTTAGGCAGTGGGCACCTCAAAATTATAATTTGTGAACTTATTATATATCGATAGGGATTTATACTGCGTGAAAGTTAAATTGAATTAAAATGGGCGCTTTTTTGCGGCATGGAAGGTGTGAAGACCGACAAGACAGTCTCGGAAATTGTTGATATGCAACATTAATACTTATTATAATCGCCTTTATCCTGAAAATATAATGATATGAGAGCTCTACTATAAAACTTACCTATTCACTATATTAATATAATATAAGCCATCGATAGCAGACTGCGAGTTTTTTTTAAATCGGCCTGGAGAACCACATCGTCACGAGTGGGTCAAATCTTGCAACTTGATTTTAAACCGTGGACTAGAGAACTGCCCTGCTCGTACGTCTATGTTGGCGCTCAAAGGTAACTGTATACTTTGAGCGTCAGTGGCAAAATAAATGTCTTAGCCCTGAGGTACAAAGTTGGCAGCGATATATTCTCGTGTCTCGAGACGTTCTTTTCGAGAAGAAAAGCAAGAAAGAAAGCGTTTGTCCTGCGCCTGATCCCCTCACCGGTCGTGTCGGATTACCGTTTAATCAAACAACGAGTGTGAATGAAATTTAAATTTCCGCGGGCGAACCGCTCCGTGTAATACAAGAAAATATATATAGGTTTATAATATATAATATTATTACTGGTGGTAGAGCTTTGTGCAAGCTCGTCTGGGTAGGTACCACCCACTCATCAGACATTCTACCGCAAAACAGCAGTATTTGGTATTGTTGTGTTCCGGTTTGAAGGATGAGTGAGCCAGTGTAATTACAGGCACAAGGGACATAACATCTTAGTTCCCAAGGTTGGTGGCGCATTGGTGATGTAAGCGATGGTTAACATTTCTTACAATACCAATGTCTAAGGGCGTTTGGTGACCACTTACCATCAGGTGGCCCATATGCTCGTCCGCCTTCCTATTCTATAAAAATAAATAAATACTAGTATATAAAACACTGGCAAAAAATAGCAAACTGTTCTCTTCTCAAATATATAGCAATTATCACGGGCATCGGTCGCCTACGCCTACCTGATTTTTTTATGTATTTTAATATAAATAATAAATTACTTAATATTATTTTTATATAATAATATGAAAGTGTATTGTAGTGTAAAAACTGTAGTATGGATTAGATCTTCTTAATTATTAGTTACCTATTGTGTTTTTTTATTGTTTATTAATTTCGTTAAGGGATTTTTTATACTCGTAGCTATAAGTGGATGGAATATTAGGATCGATCCGTACGCACATTATCGAATTATTATTATTTTTTTCCTTTACGTAAAACATTTATCGACTGTTATGCTTTTATTCTGTTGAGACTGTTGATATGTGCTGGGTGCTGGGTGTAATGTTAATTAAAAGTAACTATTTTTTTATTAATAATATTATAATTATAAAAAGTTTATACTTATTTACATAAATGATTTCTATTTGAACTATTTATCAATGAATTAGGCATAATATTCCTAACAGGCTGTTAGTCTCTCATCCAGTACATCAATTAATCAATATTATTCTATTAAGTTGCACTAAAAGTTTGCGCTTTATTTTAATTATAAATTAAACGTAATATTAAATATTAAATAAAAGAGAATATAAATATATATAAAAATATTACTATGGTATAAATATATATAAAAATATTGCTATTATTTTTCAGCACTTTTCTTGTTTTTATAACGGAATCGCTTCCGCCTCCTCTTAGCGCGATGTTCGCAATATCTTGCCGGGAAGAAAGTGTGTGGGCGCGCTCCCTTTTAAACGGCGGGAATAGCACAACGACCATGCATTGCTCATAAAAACTTCGCGCTAAACAAACGTGTAAAGAATTTTAAAGAAAAATAGTTGCTTGTAAAGTGTAGTTAATTATGAAGCCTGTCACGTGCTTTCTGTTAGCATTTATTTTGTGCATTTTCATAATCGTGGAAGCTTATCCTTTAAGAAATGGGCAAATAGATTATGTGAGTATTAAAGTTTATAATTTTGTCAATGGCAATTTTGTCTTAATAAAGAAATAAATATCAAGGGTAAGATAATGGATATTTGTTGTTAAAAACCTACCTATATATAGTGTAGTGTTGGTGTTTTTTGATTATCGGTATAAAATAAAAATCGCGATTCACTCAGCTTTAGTGTTTTATTGTTTATTATTTTGTTATTGATTCGATAATATAATAATTTTTATTTTATACAAATATTTTAATATAAAATGAACATTATAGCCTAAACAAAAGTGTGTGAAATTTGGTACACAGATAATTTTAGATATAATAGAGGCGTAAACGGGCTATCACTATATATACTCAAATGTTTATTGTACTTAAAATAAACGTATTAATTGCGAGCTTCAAAAGCTAGTTATAATATTACATATATTTCTAAAATTCATAAAAGTATCTATTAAATTTAGTATTGTTTAAAATTCTATTTATATAATTTAAAAAAATCTATATTTATAAATTTCCTTAATATATTATTTATGAACAGATGGAAGCTTTACGTCGTATGAAACAAATACCTCAATGGCATTGCATGAGGTACCGGCGGTTCCAGCTCCACAGCCCATGCAGCCGGTGGTGGTACTTACGAAGACACTAATATTCTCATAACAAGTCAATTTTTAATATCATTTTAACTTAATTTATAGAAAATGATATCAGTTTAGTCTGACATATAAAATGCACTTGCAGTCGATTATATGACAAAAATATAAATAAAATTAGTAAAAATTATTATTATAATATATTAGGTAAAGTAAAGTAGTAATAGAATCATTAATTTTCTGACAATACATTTAATGTTAAGCAATATTAATTGCTTTAGATTTTAAATTGTTTTAAGTGATATTAGAGTAATTATTTGATCGGATATACTTATGACAATTTTGGTATTTATGTACACATCAAATTAAAAGTAGCTTTATTACTTACATAATAGATATCAATATGCATACAAGCGCACTAGTGCAATGTTGCATTAATCATTTATCTTTTTTTTAAATTTCTATTCAGTCTTTCATTAGTATTTGTACACTTTTTATAAACTTTTATTAAAAGTTATATTTATTGTAGCCAATGTAAAAAAGATTTGTGGACGTAGTATTCTTAAGGGAACTGTGAAATATTTCTGAGATCATAAATATTTATCGTTCCAATAAGACCATACCTTTGCACTGATAAGTATATATTAAGCCTAGGGGAATATACACAAAAGGGGTATTTGTTTATGGCAATATACTTAAAGGTTATTTGTGTAAACACATTTGAAAAAAAAAGTATGTTGTCTATAGGATGTAGTGTTATAAAAGTTAACCATAATGATGTGTGTTTAAAGAAAACTTTAAAAATTCGAATCATCACACAAATTAAATATATTATTTAAATATAAAATGCTTTAAAATATATTTAACAATAAATAATTAGTGAAGTAGAATTTTAATTAATAAAATTTAGTAGATTTTAATCACAGTAGCTCAACGGTATAATGGTAGCCTAACCATATATAGTCGCAGGTTCGAACTTTAAACTTTGGGCTAGAGTCATACTGACCCCTAATGCATCTGGCATTACGCATAACTGGTAGGAAAAATATATTGGAATATTAGTAATAACTTGAATTTGTAATTGCTGGTATTTCTTTTTTTATGTTTTAATTATATGTATTATAATTGTGTATCACAAGTTACTTATCGATGTTAGTTAAAATATTATGTACTACTAGAAAAATGTACTTATAAAGTGTAAAAAAACCAGTATTATGGCATTGTGTTTCTTTTAAGGTTGAACAATAAAGACTATTATAGACTTATTTAAGACTTTTTTCTTAAACTTATTTTTATAGGTGTATTAACAGTAGCGTGAGTTTCCCTTAATTGAAGACTAAATTCTTAAAACTGTTAAAAGTAACCGTCTGTAAATATCCCACTGCTGAACTGTTTTTCATTTGAGAAGTTTATGAACTTATATTTATATTTACCGGGTAGACAAAGTACTACACTCCATCTGATGGTAAGTGGTAGTAGAGTCCAAACGCGATGACGGCTAGTACAGCCGGGAAGAATGTTCTGCACTAGCCGCCACGCCTTGCCAGCCCGCAAGATGCCTTTTCACGCCTCGTTTGGAGGAACCCAAGTTATAAGAGGAGGAAAACACGTGTGCTGGTAAAGTTCCATTTTTTGGAAGTGCGACAAAGAAAAGAGTTGCCAAATTTCTTTGTGCGCGATGGAATTGATGACACAGGAAGGTGACATCGACTTATTCCAACACGCACCTCCAAGGGTTGGTGGATAAACATGTGGCAGATTTTCATGCAACACTAGTTTTCATCACGATGTTTCTTTATTACCATATTTTAATTTCATCAAATAATTACGTCTATAAATTAGGCACAGAAATTTAGAGGTCCTAGTCTTGGTAGGTAGGTAGGTAGGGTTTGAACTTGCTTTTGCTAAGATTCACGTTCTCATCGGCTTCTTAAATTATATATATTAATTAAGTTCTTAAGGCAAAAACTTGTCAATTGAGTTTGAAACGTGAGCTTGGTATTCCGAAAAAGTATTGTACTCTATAGGTAGTGAATATTAATAAAAAATCTGTATATTTAAGTGTATTTTGTAAAAGTATTATACTATTGATCGCTCGTCTATGAAATATTGGATTTATAATAAAAAATAACGTAGTTATTGTCTAGTTAAAAAAATTAAAACTCGCTGACTAACTAGGTCTGTCATATTGGTGAACAGTCAATGGACAGCTGTCAACAATGATATACGTCGGAGAGTTTAGAAGTATGAAAAGGAGGTACAGGAGTTTCATATTGTTTAGCGGTTGAGCTCTGAGAAAGGAGTATATATATATACTAAGTAAGTTATATGAATATACTTATTAAGTTATATGAAAGGCCATTATTCTTGAAATAAGAAAAATGCAGATTCATGTTTAGGTTTATTAATAAAAGTCAGATATCAGCGATTACCGAAGATAATTGAAGTAGTGATGAAGTTCAAAAAAAAATGGTGGATAGCCTTATTTTTCTAAATACAATTAGTATGTGGAGTGATACATGTTACAAAGTTTTAGGATTCGGATTTGTTCAAAGATAAATAAAAGATGAACGAGTACAAATTGATACGTTACGTGGTTAAAATAAAATTAAAACATTCAGAAATAAAACTTTAATAGTATTACTGCGAAGTTGGATTTGCTAGTCTAACACAAAGCATATTGTAAACAATTGTAACAATTAATTTTCATCAACAATAAAAAATGAAGTAAGTCAAAACAGGAAACCGCTAATCAATCTGTTAGCGACCATTCTTAATTAAGTGTCATGACTTTTGCTAAATGGAAACAAACAAGAATAATTAAAAATATTATAGTGCGTATGTATTTATTGCATTATATTAATAAAATAAGACATAACGATCGCTTGTTAGATAGTTGTAGAATTAAAATTAATTTAGTGATAATCTACATCATTAAAAAAAAAATTTTTTTTCTTTCAATATAAATGTTTTATGTGGAACCTCTACCTTACCGAATTGCGAAATTACCTTTGCGGAGCCGGGACGGGTAGCTAGTTGATAATAATTAAAATTATTGTTATTTGTTTTATATATGTATATATCTGTTAATACGATGATACCATATAAATCAACCTCGATTCAGATAAAACCTTCGATCAATTTCAGTGTGTAAATTCCAATAAATTTTGACTCTGTATGATCTACATATATATTGATAAGATGTAGGGAATCGTTTGTTTTAAGTGGCCTGTGAATTGGTCTCCCTACTATACTTGAAAGCGAATACAATTTGCTATAAATGTCAGAGCGTAAATTCGGATAAGCTCTTTAGATTCTGCATAATGTAATTTAATTACATTGAGTAGTGTCAGGTCCCTTTAAGATGTAGGGCATCGATTTGTCGCTTGCAACAGCTGTAACTATGACCATAGTTTCCTGTGATGAATGGGGCCAGAGATTTTTGGACACGTATGTTTTATTTGCTTCGTTAATTGTCTCTTTGGTCTTATGTCTACCTTATATAGCTTATATGTCCGAACTTAATGAATTCAGATTTTCTGCTACTCGTGTCAGGTAAAGCTGTTGGTTATACTGCAACTGAACTCTATCCGGAGTTGGAGTGCAGTTCTGTTAGATTATGAGAGTTAGAGGAATACAGAGTGTACATGTGCAACTTGTGCACCATAATACCTGGTTGGTTTTTGTCTGTGCAAAGTACCAAAGACCGAAATCGGTGAAGTTCTTCATTATTTCAATTTGCTCTATGATTATAATAAGTGGGGTCGTTACTCGTTGTGATGACTGTATAATGATATTCACGCAGTCTACTAAATAGGTCGTTCCCTTTTCCTATGTAGTAAATGATACGGAATGATGTCATAGATGTCTTGATTACACACTCGTCTATAATTTTTTTTTTGTTTAATGCACTTTTTTTCGCTAGAAATACGCGTTTCCCCAACATGAGTTAGGGATGTGAGACTCACCACTAAAAATATCCACAAAAAAACCAGCGGAACCCACTCCGTCTTTGTTTAATGCACTTGAGACAATGGCATGTTTTATTTTGATTGGTTATGATTTTAAGTGAAAAATTGTATTAATTTTTGCATTTATAATTCATTTTCGTTTTTATTTTGGAGATTGTTTTAATTTTGGTAGATAGGTATTATTTGTTCACGTTCATGTATCTTCATACAAAGGTCGCTGATAAAACGAATTGTGAAAAAGAATATTAATTCAACAAAGCTCAGCAAACTGGCACCGACAAACAAGCCCGCCGTGCCACCCACAGACACTGTAATTAAAAATATATATGTATATGATGTTTACAAGGCGAAATATCGTCAACAGCAATTTGCATTTTCTTAATGCTTCTTGCATGCTTATAACCAAAATTATTATTTTTTAATTAATACATCTATTTTAATTTTAAAGAATATTGTTTGGTTTTTTGCATTTTAAACTTAATGACGTGATTTTTTATGCTGTAGAACCATAAGAACCGCTAAAAACCATCGTGAAATGTCAGTATGGTGATATGCGATTTTGACTATAATAATTAATTTAGAAGATAAATGGAACCAAATAGCATATATAGAGATATATCCAGCGACTTACAGAGGTAAGTCGTATGTCAAGATTTCACAAGTGAGATACAATTTGAGTTCTTACAAGATAACAAAGCTGCTGGCTAAAATTATATATCGGTAAATACTTATATATATAGTTTATAATATAGTTATATAGTATATATAGTTTATGTAGTACATAAAGTATACGATAAGTTTTTTTTTTGAATTATGTGAAAATAAATACCAATTTGAAAAAATATTTATGTATATTTTATTTTGTTATCGTGTAAATATAGATTCTCGCTCGCTCGATTCGCTTGATTACCAAAAAAGCTTAGTTTATAATTAGGGTCAATATACTGAATACTTTTAAACTATCAGAGTAAATGTGAACTGGTATTGATGTAGAAAAGAAAAATAGGATAAAAAAAGTTCGTGGAAAAAACTATAATTGTTACTTACCAACTAAGTCCAATTGACTTCTTACCACGTTTCTTTTAAATCTCTCGGTTGGCAAATATGCAAGCATCAATTCAACATACGTCTTCTTTTTTTTTGGTTTAAGTCTGTCAGATGAATTATTAAGCATTATCGCATTCGGTTTCACGAAATAATTATTTAATAGAAATATTTTAAAGAATTCATATTAAAATTATACATGTGAAAGTAACTCTGGCTGTTTGCCTTGTGTCTGTTAAGCGAAGCCGTGGACGAAAATTTGTTAATTATAAAGTAGGATTCAAAGCCCGGTGGAAAGAGGATGTGGACTTTAATAGAAGGGCACGGATGCAAATCCTGTTTTATATCAAACAATAAGTAATTAACATTTGTGCTTACATTTAATCTCATGCAACAGTAAAGAAAAATAACGAAATTGCCAATAAGATTTTTTAAAATTAATAGTCCGCAATGGAACCGCTTGGCAAAATAAGTATATATATGTAAATGAAACCTTTGTCAAGTAATACGATACGATATTGCTTTTACTAATTAATTCAATAATAACAACTCGAATCAAGGGAGCAGCAAGTTGTGATATTTTGCATCAGAGTAATTGAATTTCGAAATACAACATTTCACTAAACTAAATTTGTAAGAACTTACGATGTTATAACGTCTTTTATAACAGTAACTTCAGTTTCATCACAAGACGGCATGCAATCGCAACTGAGACCGGGACGCTTAGCCCAGGCAGGTTTGAGTGTGGTCAAGTGACTTGAATGTGTGTGGAGACACCACATACCGGAGATGTTACATCGTTCAGATTCTGCTGTAGAGTTTTAAATAATTGACATTACAAAGTTAAAAATAACAATGACTGCTGCACTACATAAGTCTTTTTAAACTTCATTTAATCATAATATCTTGTTCGCCCAGTGGACGAAAATTCGAACATTCATCGTTATTAAAAATTCCAGGAATACATAATTATACGAACGTGCATCTTTCGATTAAAGCAATTCTACTTTTATTTCCATACTTTTTACTGTTATAGCTCGCCAATTGCTAACAAACAAAAGTTTGAGTTACTTTAATAAAAAAAAGTTCTAGATTACTTGTGCCAAGCATAAAATGGTCGTTGCACTGGCAGAGTTCCATTTGTGCCCGTTTGCGACAAAAAACGTTACAAGCACTATACGAGTAGTGTGGGTAGAGACCACCATCATTTTCGTCGTGATAGCGACATGCCCGTTGTTGTGGTGTAGTTTTTATCACCAGCGGATCGTCTTCAATATTCCTTACTGTTACTTGCCGTCTGTAAATATATATATTTTTGATATGGTGACTTTGGTCTGTAATCAATATTGTCATATCGTCAGTGGGCAGGAAAATACACTAAAATCGCCATTTGGGCTATTTATGTCGTGGAATGTATTTTTTCTACGCTGATTAGTGCAGTTTTTTAGCAAATTTGTGCACATTTTTGGGACCCATCTTTTAATATATAAAGTAGTTTTCGATAATTTTTCAGACGGGATGCTTAGTACAATGTTTTTAGTTTTTTATACTCGTAACAATTTTTCCTTGCTTTTTCATTAAATCAACAAAATCTCTCTTTCTAAAGGGAGGATCTCTTTGAGAGGAGGAGTGAGAGGAGGAGTAAATTAATTTTTTGATTAAAATAAAAACAAATGCGATAATATTTTTATTGAAAACTCATTCTATATTATATTGGCGTTTTAGTGTGTTTTCAACTCCACCGATGATATAAATTTAAACAAATTTGATTTTACCGATACAGTTTTCCAAGCATTATTTTTAAAGTAGACGAATATATTGTTGTTATACTCGGAACTTCATCTTCTCCCAAGGTATACATCTTGGATCAGAACAACTTTAATATTAACAACTTTAATATTTTTTTGCAAACGATTGCTCTCAGTATGTTTATTAATTTTATCTTACCATCGAAGTTAACATCACTTGAAATTTGAGGACTCCTCTTTTTTGTTTGATATTATTTATCATTGGGTATGGCTTAGGATTTCTGAAAATCTTACTCATTTTAGTCACAAACAGTTGCTGATGTAGAAAATTTACACACTATATTATATATAAATAAAAATTTCAAGTCAGAAATAGTATCATTATTATACCTTATATAATAAGATAATATAAGATAATATTTGTTTTTGTTCAGGTTCATCTGATTGAGTTTAACATCGTTGTGTGAAGGTTTCGTGCTTGTTACCATCAACGTACAAGTGGCGAGTGAATCGTTTCAGATTGTATTAGTAATTTTTTTTTTCATTCATTTTAATATTCATTGTAATATATTGTAAGTATATTTACTAGTACATGAATAAATATTATTGACAATAGATTTTCCATAAAACAATGAATGTAATAAAGAATATAAAATTGTTTAAGTTGCTGAATTATACCAAAATAACTTACTTTGTCTGTATAGAGTTTATAATGTAGCAAACGCCAATATCCGTTTCTATTGGTTGGAAATATTCACAGCAATTAAACTCCTTATCGTTGTAAGAACAATTTTTTAAAATTTCGTGGCATGAACTTCGTATCAGTTGAGCATAGTAACTATAATTGGATAATGGACAGCGTGGATCGTACATTTTTTTTGTATAACACACTTCAAGAAGACTGTATGCGACACCGCGGAAATAAGCAATATCTTTAAGGACATCTTCAAGATCCAAGAGATGCTTTGGTGTCCATATTCTGAAACAATAATCGCTCTAGGGTTTTCAATATATGGAGGACAACCACTGGGTCAGTGTGACCCAGGCCCACCGGGCTAAAATTACACGGCAAGATTACTTGCCGGGAAGGAACTAGCCCGGATAAAGGGCGCAATCCCAAGGCCCGTAACCGAACTGGGTTTTAAAGCCAGTCAGGAGGAACTCTCACTATTATTTCAAAGCAATTATATCGAATCAATAATAATCTGAATAATTTTTAATTGTTACTTACGTATCCGAAACATTGTAGATTTTGTCATCATTGGACAATTCACAAATTGCAACTGTTGGTAATCTCGTGTCCCAGTCCGTGTAGGTAGTTTCTACGCCGAAACTTATAGGATTCGTTACAAAGGCATTCCAAGCTGCGATTATAAGAAGCGCTGAACCATACCAAGATAGCGCTACAAGTGCTATCCACAGCCATCTTGCCCAAAATAATATAAACAACTCTATGAGAGCAACCACAATTTTAACAAAGATTTTTTTTATTTCAAATGAATTCCTTACAATATTTGAAAAACAAACAAAAAATTTATATGACATTTAATAAATACTTATATGTTGTTATTTCGTTATTTCTATAAGGTTCTATAAAAAATTATATCTAATACCTCTCTGTCCAATGTTTTGTATCATCAGCAATAAATCGAACACCTGCGAATGAACATGTTGAACAGTAGTTTTTTATATGCGATTTACAAGATATTGTTGTCATTTTAATAAATTAGTTAATAAGTAATATTAATCTGAATAGGTTTGTCTGACTAAGTCACATATTATTTTTGTTTTCAATTTATAACCTTGTATGTTGTGCAACCAATGTTAATATTTGATGTGATAATTACGGCATTGAGTGATATCGTTATGAAGTGCAACAATTAATGTTTCATGTTGAAGGTTGAATCGATTTAAATAATTTCGAATTCAATGGAAATATGACTAATGTTGCCATTATTATGTTTTTATGTTTGGGGAAAATATATAGGTCATTCAATTAAAAAAAGAATAGTAATTAACTGAATTAAAACACAAAAATAACTATTATTATATAATAATAAGATGGTAAAATTATCATCTAATCGCTTACTACAGCTTTGCTTATCCTAATATTGCGCATATTTATAATGCTAAATATTATCGAAATATTTATTTACAATAGAGATGTAATATCAAATTATATTATAAGTATTGTAACAAATCAGCATTGTATGTAAAAGGCGAATCGTGGCTTTCGAGATACAATTCCGGATGCTTGGATTGCAGTTGGTGGATCCGACCCTTGCGCCGGATCAATCCCGCATGTGTTAAAATGTTGTAGATTTCTCTCCGAGGAACATTGTCTGCTTCACGTTCAAATACCTTAGGAGAAATAAACAATACTATATACTAACAAGATTAACAGTTTATTGAAAAAAAGTTAGCATTACTTTCCCTAGCCACCTTCGGAGGTGATATTACATTGTACATGTATGTGTGCGGAAACAGTTATCTACACGTTTTTTCTTATAGTCCGATGGGACGGCATTCCAAAACGAGATCGGGCGCAGCAAAAATGGCTTTACGTGCTTTTCATGGCACGGTAGAATAACACGGTAGAATAACACATACTGGTGGTAGGGCTTTGTGCAAGCTCGTCTGGGTAGGTACCACCCACTCATCAGATATTCTACCGCAAAACAGCAATACTTGATATTGTTGTGTTCCGGTTTGAAGGGTGAGTGAGCCAGTGTAATTACAGGCACAAGGGACATAAAATCTTAGTTCCCAAGGTTGGTGGCGCATTGGATATGTAAGCGATGGTTGACATTTCTTACAATGCCAATGTCTAAGAGCGTTGGTGACCACTTACCATCAGGTGGCCCATATGCTCGTCCGCCTTCCTATTCTATAAAAAAAAAAAAAAAACTGTCAACATCAGGACTGCTAGTGAAAATTTATTAAAAGAACAACAATAATTAACTTGTATTGGATACAGGATTTAGACTTGGGAGTTCATTAACGAATTTTCTGGAAAACTTTTGTACTTAGCGCAATTTTAAAGTCAAATAGTAAATTTATAGCATTTTTTTTCTAAACGTTAGTACTGTGACATATTTCACATTTAACCATCATTTATTACTTTCAAGGTTTTAATGAGTCAGTTCAGTTAACGATCTAGCGACAGATTGTCTTTTGTTTGAGTTATAGTTCCACTATCCAAATAGTATCGTCGATCAAAGTTCAAAGGTAACTGAGAATCATTTCTGATCTATATCTAATATTCTATAAGGATTTTATTTATATTTTTATAAGACAAATCTGGCTATAGTATATACTTTATCATGTTGAATATTGTAGTCCCTTTCACAAGTTATTTTCAGATCTGGTAATTTTGATGATATAGAATTTTACATAATATAGCTAACATTAAAGAATCTGAAAATATATAATAAAAAAACATACCGGCCGTTCGCCATTGTGAAGAAGACTAGTTAACTCTAAAGCGTGCAATAAATGTGGGTTTCGGAGTGCTGGACTCTTCAGGTGAGGTGGTAAGAGTGACTCTGCCTGTCGCACGGCCACTACTGCAGGATGCGGCGGTGGAATACTGTTTACTAAGACCGTGCTAGCAAGAATTAAGAAGATTATTCTGGTCTTCATTATTCTGGAATGCCATAATTTCAAATTATATTTAGTTCTTTCTATATCAAATACTTTGTAGATAAAAGTAAGCAATGAATAACAAATATCTTATCTACCATGTTTTTTTTAACTTTGATGTCTTAATTAGCGCGGTAGGAACGTGATAAATAGCAAGAAGCAATGAGTTTTTTCTGTAATCCAGAAGCAAAGAACTATCCAATTCACATGTAACCTGAATATTTTCGGAGATAAAGAGTTTAGGGGAAAACTCAATTTTTAAAACTATTTATTTTAAAATTATAAAATAATATATATTTAGGACCCTACAACAACAAGCTTTTATTATATTTTATACGGTACCGTTTATTTTCTATTTTATCCTCTAAACATTCCCCATATACAGAAATCATTTGTTTACGTTACCCATACCAAATGACAATTTAATCGGTCAGTAGATTTTGAGGAAATTGGCTGTGACACACGGACAGACAGATAAACAAATGAGTGATCCTATAGGAGTTTCGTTTTTTATGTAACCTCAAGATATATATGACTGCAATAAAATATATAATGTACATAAAGTACATATTGTTGAAATTACATGTATTATGTACAAAATCTAAGTTATTATTGTTAAAAATTACATGAATGTTTCATTTAACATGATATTTATTGTATATAACAATAAAATTATTACATGGTAACATATTTATACAAACTTTTATGATGTACATAACATTTATCTTTTTCAAAATGTTTCTAATACTTTAATCAATTGTCTTGCAACATTTTTTACTTCTATGTTTCAATAATTTTATGCAAAGAAACAATAGTTCAAGGACTTTTCTAAATAAATAGCACCCAGTCTATACTGGTGACAAGAGGCTGGTTTATTTTGCGCTCCGAGAAACGGAATTGCGATTCAACGGGGAAATGGTGCAGTCTTGCTTCTATTCCACGAAGTCACGATTTATACAGTGGCTATTTTTAATTTTGATTTATATATATACTTATTGAAGTTAATGTAAGATATTTTTGTATAAAGAACCATATGAAAAAATTATCTATTGTTTTTTTTTGTATGTTATGTTTATCTTTACCAATTGTAAATCGATTTTCATATTTGCTTTTTATTGAGTTTATTCATTTATAAAAAGGTAATGTCATTTAAATAGAATAAATCGACATTGAATAAGTATTTGTACTCAAATTTTAATTCCTTCATGCAATATCGAAAATAGACTTAATTATTAATTGTCAAAGTAAAAACTACCACCGGTTCAGTAGCGATTCTGCAAGAACTCACTTCATTACTCGCCCGTAAAAAGTTGACTCATGGTGATATTTTGATGCATGTATTCTTGAAATATTATAATTATTATGGTTTTCAGCGGTGAGTTTGTTTTTGTTTGTGTTTGTTCTTACAGAATAGGCATACAGAATAGAAAATAACCTGACCATAGGTCTGTAACCTAAAAAGATCCAGCGAAATACTTTTCTAATTGCTTACAATTTTCAATAGAATAAAGCTCATAGGACTATTAAGCTTATTGTCCACTAGAAAATGAACAGTAAAATTTAATGCTACTTCAAAAATAACAACCTTATTTTTTTAATTACTTAGAAGAAACTTTTATTTGGAGATCCACATAAAATAACATTACTTTTTGCAGCCACTGCGGTGGTTTTGCTGCCATTTGAATCTTATTGCGTTGGTACAATTTATTAAATTAGTTACTTAAGAGATAGTTTGTTATTTTAGACATACAATATGAAACAAAAGTGATCTACCTTTTCAAAAAATTCAAAGTATTAGAAGTATATGCTTTATAAAATATTTTCCGCATAGAATGTATATGTAGATTAAAATGTATTTTGTTTTGTGTGAACGTAAATATTTTGATTTGAACAATGCGTCAAGGTTGAGTTGACCCCATCTTACTTTCAAATTGGTAATGCGTTCATCAGTCGAGAATCATAGTCATGTTACATACACATTAAATTATAAGATAAAATAATTGCAACTTTATTATGTAATAAATATAATGGGTATTTGTTACAATTGCACTGTTTTAAAAAATATAATTTGGAAAATATGTATTTAAAAAATGGAATTGATCTTAACAGTTGTTTAATAAAATACAATTAAATTTTTCTTATGATTATTTAGGAATATCTAATATAATTTTTTATAGCAACAATGTAACGAAAATAACGGAATAATTTATTTTAATTATATAGTGTTAGATATACATAATATAATAATTATTTTAAGTTTATTATTTATTAAAATTTAATTATCCAACTTACATAAAAATTAAAATAAATTATCTCATAAAAATATATGATGTTAAATTTAGTACTTACTTAACAAAAGCAAGTATCCGTTTACACTATCACAGTCAACACTTACACACAAAACTTAAAATTTATAATATAAAAAAAAAAAAATTAAGGCGTGTGATCGGCGCCTGCTTCGCAAATGTCTTTAATAAAGCGAGTGTTGTCGAGTGACTGGTATACCCACCACGATCCATTGCGGTAATCCACAAAGCTTATCGTTAGCTAACTTACGTTTGGAATATTCTTGATCTGCTCAGAAATTACGTATGCCATTGGTACTATTACTAACTTGCAAGCTCAGTTATATTGTGATAAGTTAGGAAATATGTACTTTCCTATAATTCATTTGCCGCTTATAAAAAAAGTCAAACGTGATAAAAAGGAATAAGCAATTGAAAAAAAAGTATTTTAAGGATTGAAAAAATCTATATTAACTTTCTACAGATATTAATTTGACATGATTTTAATTTTGTAGTATTGTTTCATAAACCTGGGCCTTGGCCTACAAGTATTGGTAAATCCGCGAATGCTCCACAATTCTACATGTCTCAGAGAACGTTACTTATGGATCTCAGTTATAATTGCTAACAAATCCTTGAGATATTTTTCTAGTAAAAGGAAATTATTAAAAAAACAAATTTAACGGGTATCTAAAGCCATTAAATAATTAACCAAATATATAATGTTTTGCGTTTTAAAGCTGGAATTCCATTACAATTCGTTCTTTTGGAATTACATTAACACTTATATAAGATTATACGGATATAACCTAATATTTATAGTAATATTTGTGTGCCACATAAAATTGCACCAACTTTTTTATTGAACGAATTGAATGTTTTATTTTTATAAAATCACATGATCATATCATCAATAGTCGATTGACCTAGATCGTAAAAATAAAACTTACATCATTGTTTGATATTATAAAATAAAAAATGATACGTAGGTTTTTAAATTACACGATACGCTTTTACATTGAAGTTCATTCGACTATGGTCAACTAAACGTAATACTTAATTTTTAGAAAATATCTTGATAAAAAACATGCTGCATTATAATCTCGAGAAAGGTTATTATTTATCTACAATTTAACTAAATTCATATATATTCGATTAATAAAATAAATACTTACAGCTTAGGAAGTTACAGATAATAAAAAAAAAAAACAAATATTTCCTCCTTATATTAATTATTATTTAAAATATTAAGATGTAAACATGTGACTATGTAAAATATTCGTTGCGGGTAAAATGGAGATTATATTACGTAAATCGCTCGTGACTGCTTGACTGGCGCCTGTGGAGAAAGGACGCGGACAAGATGGTCGGAACATTAAAGCTGACATCTAATAGACAAAGAGTTTGCTATTATAAAAAGAAATAACTGAAGTATAAATTGTATTACATTGTTGTACAATTTGTTTATGACTCTTAACAAAAGAGTCTTAAAGAGTTAGAAGTCAAGGTAAATAGTGATATTTCTTTGTTATAATTCAAACCATATTAAGAAATAAATTTGAATAACATATTTTAATACATTATGGAATAACTTACTGTTTTGTTATGTATCTAAAACGCATTAAGTGGCTAGAAGGCATCTAAGACAGATTGTTTCACAACATGTTTCGCAATCATTTTGTTGCCGGTCCAATCATGTGATTTGTTTTAACGATTCTTTAGCTAGAATTTGTAGAACGATGTAACATGACGACTTAATATTATTAACGTCATTATCATACTAGTTTAATGTTTGTATTTAATTGTATGCATTTTGACTGTAATAAATAATATAGTATTGACATACATATTTCGAATATTTGTAATAACACGTATAATTATTAGTTGCTATTATAAACAATGTAGTCTTGTTTGTTTTTCAAATCAATAGCTACACAGAACCGATCAATCACAGTATTTAACCTGACATCAAGGTTGGATCTTATCATTTAATAGAATATTTAACAACCACATGTATGTGGCCCGATGAATGTTCAAAACGTCAACTTGAAAATGACACTTTGGGTCAATATATAATCACGCAAAGACTCATTTATTGTTTGAAAAACAAATGGATTCGACTTCCTATAATTCGCCGTATGTGTTATCGTACCGACGTTATTTACGAAAGAAAAATCGGAAACCAACAAAAATTGAGACGTTGAAACAGAGTGTTAAAAATGTTACCAAAGAGTATTGTGCTGAGTCATCCATTTGTGGTCTGAAGCACATAGTTGACGACAATGCGTCATGCTTTGAACGGTATGTTTGTGAAAGTATTTAACCCTTAAACGCCAACAACTTTTCTCACCGATACCATTCACATGCAGCTTATGTAATGCTAATTTAGTTATTACGTATTTTTCTATAAACAATTTATTTTGAATAATTTTTAACTTTAAAATTCATAAGACTAAACAATTATTTTTACATTTATCCCTTATTATCTAAACTACACGCTTATATAAGGTTCTAAATAATATAATAAATAATTACAATTACTCTATATTTAAACAAAATGTTATAGTTTAAAATACCCGCGGGTCCAAAGATTTGTTCTTATGTAAGTAATATAACATATCGGTACTTAAAGGTTAGATTAGCAAGTGAACTTGCTTAGGTGGTTTCTCGCTCAGGCTTGTTTGGCGCAATTACCGATGCTTTCAGTGAAGGCTTAGAGTTACATCATACTAGACTGGCTTGTGTTATATCACAAGTAAGATATAATGGTTTTTAGTAATATACAGGTACTTTATAACATGTATTTCTTGTACATATCAACTTATATATTAGTAGAGTTATGTAATTTTATATTTGTATTTTTACAACGCCAGCTAGGCTTTTACTAACAAGCAAACAATTTGATTACAGGACTATTTGGATAATAACAATGATTAGTGGACTCATCTGTTCTGTGTCGTTAGTATGGATTACATTCATGCGTTACTATCAAGCTCCCTTGGTAACTACACAGATGCCAGAAGGGGTATCTGTTAGTAAAATTATATTCCCAGCTGTCGGTATTTGCACCAATAACAGAATCAGTAAGAGTGCTATTGAGGAACTAGCTCGAAAACTGTGAGACATTTTAAATGAATATTTTTTTAATGTTTACCCATCGTAAACTTTAAATTTGCCTAGCTTCCCGTCCCAATTTTGCAATTTCAAATTTAGTGTTTTATTACATGATTTATTTTGAATGAAATTGTTTGTCGTCACTAACTATCAACTTACATTTGTAACTACTGTCAGAATCCGCTAAGTAAGACTTTTAAAATTTCAACTTTAGGCTATGATATGAATTGTATGAATTTTACACGTACGAAGTCGGGACGAGTAACTGCTGAAATTACCTGAAATTACTAAAAATGAAAATTTAACTTTAAAATGAATGTTATATATTTTTATCAAAACATATAAGCTTTGTTTCAACGTCATTGAAGTAAAATTGTTGTTTCTGATTTGTGATACGATGTCTTTTTTAAAATAAAATGGGTGGCTAATTTATTAAAATAAATATGTGTTGTCTCCATCTTTTCTGTACACATCTTACATAGACAATTTTCACGTATCATCAATAACTTCGATATGGCATCATTAACTTCGAAATTGGCTGGAACGCCAAATTTCTTACTTTAATGTAATATTTTATATCTAATAAAATATATATTCTTTAAACATACTATGTAGCCTATGATCGTCCTATAATAATAAAATAGTTGAAGTTTCACATTAATGATATTTGTTTTTACGTAAATCTAGAAAAAAATTAAACAAAACGTTTTTATTTTATTAATATTATGCTATGTATTTTTCCAAGGAATTTTTACCTATTATATTATGTTTGTCATATCTTTAAGCTTTAAAAATTAAGCAAGAAAGTTTGTATACTCAATAAAGTAAAGCTATTCATTGCGTATGAATAACTTTACTTTATTTGTTAAATAGACTACTTTAATGAATTAAAATATTAAAACTACTTTAGGTTACAAGAGGAACGAAATAAGAATTATACGGAAAAACAAATGCTATCCTTACTACTTGGCCTTGGTTTTTTATATAATCAACAACCTATGAATGAGAAGCTGGTACAGCCGATGAAACTGCATCACGCTTTAGGGGAGTACGATGTTAATGAGCTTATGCGTAATGTGAGTATCCAATTTATTAACACTTTAATGGACATCAAAATTTTGATAAATCTCCACGTAAGCTTTTCTTTTTTAAAAGTGCTTGTTTATAGGCTGTATATGAATTTGTATGTACTTGTATTTGTACGCGTTTCCTTCGTCTAGCATGCTTTGAGAACCTATGATGAAATTGACACTAAACCAATTACATCTAGCTGTTGGGATGGATGAATGCCGCTCCAGTCATGTAATGGATAGGATACGAAATTAGTTCGTCAGAGGAAGAAAGGAAGGAGAAGGAAAGAGATTAGTATGGCATAAACACGTAAAAGGGAGGTATAAGATGAAGACTGTGTTAGGCATGATATATGTAAGTAGGATGTCAATCCTGTCAGAGTATAAGCTCGTAAATTGAGATAAGAGATGAAAAGATGAGAAAAATACATTGTTCTGTCCCCTAAAAAATAGGATAAATACCATGAGGATTGTACTAACATATACAGAGTGAATTATTGAAGTGTGCGTAAATGTTTAAAAGAGTCGATTTTGACGAAAGTTAAAAACTATTAGTTTTGGTGCAAATTAGAAAACATAAACTCGTATATCAATGATGGATTAATGAATAGCTGTTTTTTTCTATTTGCATTTTTTTTTACTTATTAAACTTTCCTAAAAACATATCACGCAGCAGTAAGTTCATTTAATTTTAAATATGCAGAAATGTTCAGTTGTTTCCAATTAACTAGTTTGATATACATCGTGCTAAATCGCTATTAAGTGGAGCGGTATTTTATTTTAAACATGTTAGTAATTAATTATTTGTTTATGTTTTCTTTTATGTTTCATTGTACAATAAAATAGTTGGTATATATGTATAGTATAACGAACGGTGTGTATAATTCATATTGTGTAATTTATTTTTCATAACGTTTCAATTAGTTGACACCCAGATGTGAAGACTTGTTGTTGAGATGTGCTTGGAACGAAATACCCATGAACTGCTCCGACCTATTTGATTTTCGTTTGACAATGAATGGTTATTGTTGTACTTTTAACTACTTGCGACAGTCTGACATTACATTTGAGGAGTAAGTTTATAAATTGTTCTTTTATTTTACAGGAATATTGCTTTCTTTTTTCATTTATAAGAACAAAAATGGGATAGGAAGTATTTAAGTGTACAGTATATTATTGTTATTGTTAGTCTTTTGCGGTATTTATTCCACTTTCCTCTATTTACGTAATAATTGTCACATAGTTATCTGGCAAACACCCTACACACACGTAACTTTGCCTAATCAAAGATATTAGGATAAAACCATAGACAATTTAATACTTTTTAAATATTTTGACATATTTCTGACACAAAGAATGTAAATTGTTAATAAAATGCCACCTAAACTAATCACGCTTGCTCTTAACCAAACTTGCACATTAGGTCAAAACGAAAAAAAAACTTAGTAAATAAGTATGTACATTTCGTGAATTTTTTTTTTACATTTTTCTCAAGTGACTGCTATGTATTATTTAATTAGCACCAATATGATTTAATATAAACTTAAATTGCATATAATGTCACGAATGTAATTATGCTTTTAGCAAAGATAGCGGAGCACGCAGTATTGATATGTATAAATACGGAAACAAGTCCAATTTTGATTTTGGTCAAGGATTGAAGGCATTAATTAAGTTGAATACAACCGATGATTTTTACTACAATATGCCTTTACAAGGAGCCCAGGTATAAAAACTCCAAAAAGAAAGTAGGGTATCAATTCGATTTAAAAAAAAAATGTTTTTTATCTCAACTCAGAACTCCGTTTTTATAAATTTGGACGATTTGAATTTTTTTTATTTAAAAGGATATAACCCCTCAAATATTAAAGGCACTTTTATATAGACATATAGTGACTTTCCTATTTTCACCAATAAGTCAAGAATTTGCATACAGAAAATATCGTTTGGTGAAGTGGAACTGATGACGAAAAAAAAACTTTTTAGTGCATTTGTTTATAAAGTCGGTTTTTGTCTCATCACATTTCTTATTGAATATAATATTACATTGTTATAATTAAAAATCAGTTTGTAAAGAGTTTCGTCAGTGTCAATAAAAATTTTAAAAGACGTTTTCTTTAGCGACTTTCGGTTATTTTGGAAATTGTTTAAGAACCAATAATACCTTACAAAGACCTTACTTTATCTAAAACATTGTTTGTTTTTCTTCTTAGTTACAGTTCTCAGACGCCTACGATTTCCCTGATGCACCTAGTGGTAGTTTCGCAATGCAAATTGTGAACCCAAGTGTCGAGGTAAATATAAAAGATTTAATGATGAAAAATGTTAATTATAGAATTGGTATAGCATTTATGTATAGCGTTGTATTGGAAATTCAAATAATCAATATTTCTGAATTTTATGTATTAAATGCAAAACTGATTTCATTTGAATTTGCTAGGTACTTGTTCGGAACTGAAACTGCGATTTACGTGTGATTCATGACTATCTTGATTCTTTAATTTCTTGATTATATTGTATTAATTTCAATTAGTGCGTGCAATGATATTCCATACGAGTATTATTTATATGTTTAGATGGTAGTTTTGGTCACGGCAAGTTTCACGGAGGCATCTCGAGATATCCAACACGTGCCGACTAAGCTAAGACGATGTTTGTTCTACGATGAGTCCTCGTATTTGCCATTCTACACACATAGTGATTGTTTGCTAAAATGCAGAATGCTATTTTTATTAGCTAAATGTAAATGTACTCCGTTCAACATGCCCAAAATGGTCAATAATAGAACGTGTGATATGAGAGACATACCCTGTTTGAAGGTATATAATGGTAAGGTAATTTATAATTTTTAATATGACATAGCTTTCACGTTACATAACAATATTCGCCAATGTCACTTTATAATTATGATATTATTTGGCCGTCAAAATATTGCAAGGTGTAATTTATATATTCTATAAGACTGTTTCCTTGTCCTACACTTAACTCTTTCAAATCGAAGCGTGAGCGTCTAATGGAAATTGAAATTGCAAGTTACAAATTTAATATACCAGGTAGTTCCAATTACAAAATGAAAACATTGAATTTTATATTTATGTTATATTTATTTTTAGCTCAATCGACAACGGTGAGACCTGACGTTGACATGATTCCGCCAGAGTTAGAGCTGGATATGGTCGGAGGTGGCATCAATTGCCCCATGTGTTATCCTAGTTGCTCGAAAACCGCTTATAGTTATGATTTTATGAATACAAAAATTTGGCCGGACTATTTAAACACCGTTCCAGATAATGATAGAATTGATTGGTTGTAAGTTTTTTTTAAACATTTAGATTGTTGTTGAAAAAAATCTGCGTGCGACATTTAACATAATTAATTAATAAAATGTTTACCTATCTTTTTATCTTTTAGGTTATATAAGTTTAAGGGGCTTTTTAAGGTTAAAGTAAATTATTTTAATGAAATTAGGCAGCTCAATTAAATAATATTTCTTGATAATTGAAATAAAACAAATGTACATTTTACAAAATTTTAATACGAAATTAAGATATTTTATAAATAAAATCCTATCGTCTTATTTCAAAAGTTCTGAAAGCACAACTATTAATCGAACCCTCATTTCTAAAATCAGCTTTCTCTATTTTCGATTTGGGACTACCAATTTTCTGGAGCCATAGCTTCATATCTTGTATTGCACCTTGTGGACCTTGCAGTTGGCCAATGACAGTGCCTTGAGCAGTGTTCATGACCCATCCTTTAAGACCAAGATCTATTGCTTTTTTCTGTGTATATTTTCGGAAATATACACCTTGTACTTTTCCAAATATTTCAAAGTCAGTTGTTGATAAGCCAGCTTTCTTATTAAATTCCATTTTGAGATATTTTGTAAAATTCTTGTATAAAATATCAAAGAATCAACTTACGTCAAATTTTGACACTATGTAACCCTTGTTTATATCCGTTGCTCTGGAAACACATTTATCGTCAATAACAAGTGAAAAACACAATTGTGCCTGTAATTGTAAGCAAGTAGTGGATTTAAGATCTACTTTCATTTTGTACATATTTATAGCTTATATTGGGGACCCTTCTCTTGTGAAGGACCCGGGGTTGTAGCCCGGTTATCTTTCCTTATATCCGGCCCTGACGCTTCGAATTATTATTAGCTACTGGTTAGCGCTACAAAGATTTATTATATAAATTTTATATTATCCTGTTATAAAACGATGTTCGCTATTTGGCCGAATACAACAAATTTTGTAGAATATTCATTGCAAATCTAATACGCATATTACTATGTAGTATTTTATGAAACTATATGAGTTTTTTGTTGCAGACGAGGTGCGAATTTTACAGGAACGTCGATGGTTCACGTTAAGTACGCGCGGGAAGTTGCCGACTGTTATGGGCAGAATGTTATCATGAAATGGTTTGATTTAATAAGTTAGTGTCTATCTCTGATTTTTGGTCATTTATTTTTTTTAAATATAAAGAAACTTATAGTATTCATACAGATTTTATCATATATAGCCAATCATTATTGATTTCAATATGTGTAAAAAAAATAAGCAGACTTGTGGGCAACGAAGGAAAATATCGTGAGAAAAAACTGCAAATGACTTTCTACCATATACGAGTATGTATGGTGTATATAATTTACGTGGTGGTAGGGTTCTATTCCAACCCATCTGGGTAGGCATCAGCCACTTAACATATATTCAAGCGCCAAGCAGCAATACTTAGTATTGTTGTGTTCCGATTTGAAGTTTATGACAGTATAACTAAAAAGTTTGGTGTCGCATTAGTGAGGTAAGGGATGGTTAATATTTCTTACAATGCCATTGTCTTTAGGAGGTGGCCCAACATATTCTACATAATACAATAATAAAAAAAAATATCCATCAGTCAGAGATCAGAACACTCAGAACAGGGACCTTACACATGGGATACTATGGGAGCTATTACTGAATTTGTTATATGCTTATCAATTTGTCAATATATATTATCTTATTTATTTAAATAATAGTGTTTGTTTAACGACAGGTAATATCGGATCGACTTGTGGATTTGTAACTGGATTTAGTTTCGTATCGGTAATCGAGTTTATCTATTTCTATACCGTTAAGTTATATCGTGAAATCAGTAATCGTCATCGTCAAGAAAAACGTATCACCAGTGAAACGTCAACGGTAAACAATTTCGAACCAATCAGTCGATACAGGCCTATTTACTGGAATGAGCTTGGTGGATCAACTCAATGGAAACGAGGAACTCCTTACTAGAATACGCATTGTGTAATTATTGTGTATACGAAAATACCCCAATGGCTTACGGGCCGTCTACCGACGTAAAAATCGCTGTTTCGATCTTGACCCTCACACTTAACACAAGGTTTGCGCTTAATTAGAAGACAAAATAGTAATATTAATAATTTCTATAAAAATACGGCCATTGCTAAAACCTTTTGGTTATATTAACAGAAAATTATGAACAAGATGTTAACAGTTCTTCTAATATGTACGTTTAAATAACAAGTCACCATAATTATGTAAAGTGGAATTAGATAAATAAACATGTAATAATATTTACGGTGTTATAATTTATTATTGCTTCTCTTGTTATCCGGCATTGGACTGTGCAGTTATGAAAATATTTACTCGATAAATTGGTTGGAATTTTTAACAGCTCGTCTTAGTGTGGACTACCCACCCACACATATTGTAACACCATGCAGAAATACACTACAATAAGTATTTTAATATGTGTGTGTGCGTGCTTGCGTGCGTGCGTGTGTTGACGATATAAAGGATGGTTAATAATAATTGCATAGGATTATAAAACACAAATTAAACATGAAAATTAAGTGATGCTTCCATGGTACATGAATTCGGAATCATCGTTTAAAATTCTCGTGTTCTAACTACTTAGCCACACTAAGCTTTACACATAATATAATAAAGAATATTGAGATTTTTTTTTTAATTTTCTGTTACAAATACAATTAGTCCAATATTTAATGGTTGAATTTGAACAATTTTTAATTTTATAATTTTTTATTTTAATAAATCGTGACCGAGAAGTTTTTCTCTAAATTAATTTGGACAAAAAAAAATCCTTTTCTATAAAATTAAAAAAAAAACTGTATCAATTATGTCATACATATAGTGTACACGCTAGTCTCATAAATAATAAATCACATAATTGCCCCCGAAGCACACCTTTCATACAAATTCTGATACGATCTACAAATTAGAAGCACAATAGCATTTTTGTTTGGGTAATTTTAGATAGGCTGTTTTATATCAGATATGAATTATGTTATTGTGGATGAATTATAGTTTGTAAAAGCTGGTCATGTACGATACAGAATCACACGGTGAGAATTCCGCACATTTAATAGGGGATGATTTTTTAATTGAACCGAGCTGCGCAGAAATGATCGAATTCAAAGAAACACTAATGACACTAATTCGAAAGATTTTAAGATTTTAACGTCTTCCCGCCGAGTCCGTCTGTATGTCTGAACGCGTTAAACTCAAAAACTACCAAACTGATTTTTTATACGGTTTGTATATTCGTAAGATTTTGCGAAAATTTGTTTATATATGATGAGGATTATTGAAGATGTCAGGAAAAATCATGACGACTGGTACCTTTACTGGTGTACGTCACCTAAACCAATAGAGTTATCTGTATATGTTATTATATAAATGTTATAGGTATATCCTTATTCTACCCGTGCAAAGCCAGGACGGATAGCTAGTATTGAATAAGAATATTTTATTTAAAAAGACGGAAGTCATTCTACCTTCTAACAATTAGACTATTGCGGTTACTGAGATAGTTAATTGTGTTTTGCAGTTAAAATAATTATTATACCGACACACAGAACTTTCAATTTAGCGTATCTTCTTACTGTGGAGATCACGGCACCCTAAAAATACACTAGCTTGTGATAATGACAATTTTTTCAATAGTTGTTGCGTAAATATTAGTGATCGATGTTAAGTCGCTTGAATAATAATCAGCTTGATATATTGATATTGAGCTTGAGATGGATAACGAACGTATTAAAACATATTTCCAAATATGGTGGCAAGGAATCAAAAGTTTGCCAGAAACTACATCGATCCATGGATTCCGATTTATTGCGGATTTAAAAAGACATTGGATTGAAAGGTTAATTATTTATTTTGTTTTACATTTGCTGGGAAATTATAATGTTATATATTGTCTATATTTAATACGCATTTATTCTCTCTTACTCTAGGATAGATTACACAAAATTGTTCATGTAATAATAATATAATTATATTGTGTAATTGAGTTTTATGATTTTTTTGGCGAATTATATTAATTTTAATTTGGAAGGGATTATAATGATTAGTTATAAATATGATGCAACACCAAGTAGAAAGAAAGTAGATATTTTCAAAGATTTAGATATGTGATAGATCGA
Organism: Nymphalis io; assembly: GCF_905147045.1. NCBI lineage: Eukaryota > Metazoa > Arthropoda > Insecta > Lepidoptera > Nymphalidae > Nymphalis > Nymphalis io. The sequence continues at coordinate 6,370,811 of NC_065902.1, read as the reverse complement.
TTCTGTGTTTTAGAAATATAGGTATGACGCTTGTACGTACTATGTAAAATGTTTTCTTTTTCAATTTAGAATATTTTGGTTAATATTCGTTATTCTCTCCTGGTATGGTTCGTCGCTTTTAATTGCGGCTCAGTATGATGCCTTTCGTAATAATCCAATATCTTTCGTCGTGGAGACAACATACAAAGATTGGAATACACAGTTCCCATCGATTGCTGTATGTGAAACCGAAAATTCAGGGCGCATAGAAAATGTCTCTGACAGGTAAAAATAATATAAAATAAATCAGTAGGGACACATTCAACAGCTCCATATTTATTTCTTTACGTTATACGATAGCAAGTATAACTGACTTGTTAAAAGACGACGTGTTAACCAAAGTGGTAAACCGTGAGGGTTCCAACCTTGGGCAAGCACCACTTAATTATTTTCTATTTCCTGTGTTTAAATTATTTTAAACGGTGAAGGAATACATCGTTAGGATGATTGCATGTGTTGTGATGAAAATCAGCCGCATTTATTTCCACTTTAAAATTTTCTCCTCAAATACAGCTGCAGCTGTAGGACATTTACAGACATTTAGATTTATTATATATTATTATCCTCTTATATTTTACTTTATTTTATTATCTTTGAAAATAATCAAATTACAGTTTAAGTCTAAGTAAGAAAGATTTATATTCCAGCTTATGGGGTTCAGATCATGATTTCGAACTGGAAGAAGTTTTAATGGAAATTGCATATTTTAAAGGTATAACATATTACGTGTCTAAATCATGCGGAAATGACAATCCTTATCCAGAATGTTTTACATCGAAACTAAACTATTTTGCAAATTTGGTAAGACAGTATTTTAAAATTACTTGGAATTTTGACAGTGAATTCATTGTTTTGATTATTAATTTAGGTGCGGTCTTCATGCAAAAGTATGGTGTCAAATTGTTCATGGAATGGGAAGCCTTTTGACTGTTGCACTTACTTTAGACCTTTGGAAACAGAGCTAGGCATATGCTACGTTATAAATAGTATTCAAGGAAGGTATTTATATGTTACCGTTTTCGGTTATAAATATAAAATTTTATATATTTTAATAAAAATTAGCCCACATTGGAATCACAACATCGACTTTAAAAAAATTCTAAGCAATAGTTTAATGAAGAGATGAACACAGACAGTTATAATTTTCAAAGCAATTATTTTCGTTTCTAGTACGTAATGAATGATAAATCCATCTAAAAACAAATAAAGTTTGTTTTTGTTTTATTAGTTACAATTTGCATTTTCAGAGGTAATCATTTGCCTAAACTGGAAATGATTAGCAACAGAACAACAGGACCTGGAATGATTAAGTTTGACGTGAGCTTACCGGTAAAGGTGTTTGTGTTGAACGAAGAAGAAGTACCAACGTTGACATCTCATGAATCTGATGTCATATCCGTTAGTTTAGAGTTAAATTACAGGTATATATGTATTATTAATCACAGTCGTATTTTCTTTTGATATCGTTAGATAATTATTATAGACAATAAAATAATTATTTATTAATTCATGAAAGTTAGTCCATATTGTGTTTAGCAATTAGTAAGCCGATATATTCAGTACGCTTTAGAATAAAACACATATAATCGTATAAATATAATTTGATGTTTTAAATGATAATTAATTAAATAAAACAATATAATAAATATTTATAACGGAAACTATAAACAATTACAGTTACATGATATTTTATCTTAGACATTATTATTAATACAAATATAACCTTCTATTGACCCCCAAACTTAGCGACAAGCCAATCAAGGTATACCTTGGAAAACAAAAAATAGTAACTGATAAGTTATTACAATATAATATATAATGACTTAAAAGTTTACCATGTGACTCTCAAATTGTAACAATGTTTTTAGACGTCAAATAACATTAAGAAATATTGAAAACGATGTTGATGCTAGGGTGATTGTGCCCGAGAAAAGGAAATGCAGATATACGGACGAAAACATTCTTCATGTATATCCTTATTACTCATACACAGCGTGCACAGTACAGTGTCGAAAGGTTGCCCAATTAAACCTTTGCAATTGCACAAATTTCTTCATGCCTAATACGAAAGAGTCAGATAAATGTAACAAAAGTGGAATTATATGTCTCCATGACAATCTACAATTGCTATCTGTAAGTTTTTTAGTATTTTGGCATGGCATTTACTTAAACACATTTTTATAAAGGTATATAATGTTACTTATTGCAGGTTCTAAAAGCGCGTTGGTCACCGCGGCCAGGATTACATTGTGATTGTTTGCCATCTTGTACTGAAGCTGAAATATCTATAGTTAAGGATTTTAAAATACCGAACAATCGAAGTGTTTCTACTATCCAGATAGAGCTTTCGACGTTACCAAGCGAGAGATACAGACGAAATGTTGTTCGAGGTGTGCTGGATTTGGTCGGTAAGATGGTTAATTAAAAAAATATACTAACGAGATTTACACACATTTTATATGCCTATATAAGTACATCATTACATATTATAAAACAAAATCTATATGACGCGTCTGTCTGTTTGAACGCGATAAACTAAAAATTAGGTTCCTCATACGGTTTTGCCATTGGACTTAGTGCTTCATGAAGAAGGTTTAGTGAAAGTGAAGGTGTATTTATACATTAAGGTTTGCGTAAATGAGTAAAGAAAATTGCCTCGTGAACCGCAATAGTGCGAAAAATTTGATTTTTCAGCACCATAACAATAAAATAATAAAATAAAAATATTTATTCAATTTTCATGTCTAAATTTAAATTTACTATATATTAGAAAGATATTTAAACGTAGTATACGACTTTCCATTGAACTTTTTGATACATAAGGAGAAAAATTACCCTTTCATGAACTAGTTCAGCATTAATAAAAGTTACACGATTAATTTCCTGTGTTGTTGTTATTTTTACTTCTGTTTTTAATCATTTGATATTCTCTCGAGTACAAATTATAATCATTGAATGATGGCAAGATTGCCATACCACTCTGCTAAATGATATTTTAAACAATAAAAATAGATCAGACCTAGAAATCAAATTAATATTTTTATTAAGTCGTATTCTACATGTATGACATTGTTTCATACAAATAATTAACTTAATTTATTTATCTAGTGTCAACAGGAGGAACTGGCGGATTATTTCTCGGCGCAAGCCTATTGAGTTTCGTAGAGTTGTTATATATTCTGCTTTTAAGACCATTCTGCGATATGTACACTCAGCGAAACGATGATCGATGGCATAGAAAGTATGGGAACCGACGTATTGAAGACAACCAATTTAAACGAAAGAATATTAAAGTTGCATTTAATAACCAGTAGAAGAATGACACCACTAATAATAATATAATACATCCTAAAAATAAAGAAAATTCGGCTTAAAGAAAATTTTATGTTTAAAGATTGAATCAAAAAACTATGGAAGTAGAAAGTAAAAAGGTATTAAAAATCTATAACCAGTATAACTATTCTACAGAATTTACTACAGTATTATATTAAAGACAGTATTGTTGTACAATTTCTTCTAATATATTTAAGACTTTGTTTTTGTAATCACTATTTTCTAATATCATGTTTTTGATAAATGACGCTTTATCTTTTGTCATTATATGTTTAAAGTTTGTAGTATTGCAGAAAATTTTCGTATTGAGTTCATCGTCAATCCAGAACTGTGGTACAAGACAGGCACTTACCACAAGTGCCCACAATTTCTGTTCATCACAAGATTTGAGAAAATTGTCATAAGAAAAAACATCTTGAATGGGTATACCATTGCTACTTAAAATATTCTTCATGACATTATAATAATGATTTAAGAATGTTGCAATATTCTCTTTTCGGAAATTAGGTTCCAAATTACAGTAAAGGAGCAACATTACATCGCCAGCTGGCGGTTGACACCTAACTGCTTGGAAATCGACAAGTAAACAATCATCGGGTACCGTTTTCACACCTTTCTTTAAGTATCTAAATAAAATATTATTGTTCCATAGGTCGCGATGGCAAATTACATTTCTATATTTTAATGAGTAATCAGAAAGCCGGAGTGCTGTTTTCCAAACATCGTTCCAACGCTTTTCTATTAAATTTAGAACTTTCTTATCTTTGCTATATTTCGAAAAATATTTAACAGCTTCTAATGCGCCATTCATACATTGTATAAACCATGGGTCTGATTCTTGGTAACCACCTTTGTTAAGATAATTCTCGTGGTCATCGTTTATGTTATACGGTTTTCCTAAGAGTAGACATCGTTTCTCTTCGTAAATTATGGAAGCCGCATGAAATCTCGCTAATGCTTCCAAAGCGAGCAAGGTGTGTTCTCTGTCAAATGTTCTAAATTTATTTAGCGTTTTATATTGAAGACTATTCAAATCCTCAAAAATCATTGCATCTTTCAATGATAGAATTAGTTTGGGACTCCATGTATTTATATCTACAATTTTGAAAAAAAATACGATGTTAGTTGATGCTTTTTTAAAATGATGTTATAATGCAATGCAAAAAACAAAGATCTTACTTACCAGGTGTGTTTAATTTGCTCTTAATTAATGTGTAAAAATTTATTTCCTTTTCAAACAGCTTCATTTCATTGACCATATCCGCTTTTGCTGAATTCGATTTAGATACTGCTTTTATAAAAAAACAGAGCGATTTAATTGTATTGTCACTTGTAATAACTTGTATTTGAAGTTTCCAATAATCTGCTAAAAATCCAAGCATTTTATCACTGGCCTTGAATACGATGTAATTTTTTAGAATTACATCTTCATTAACGCTGTTTTCGATAACTTTTTTTATCACTTCGTCTGTTATAAAATCACACGTGGTAACAATAGATTCATTTTCATTATTCATTTTTCCGAATTATTATATATCGCACTCCGATTATCTTAATTTGAATTCTGTGTCAATCATTAAGTATTCATTGACTTTGCCTTAAGTTATTGTAATGTGCGAAATGCGAAACGTAAATAACCGTAATTGCTTTTGATATGTAGCTCTAACACTAAAATATATGACCGTCTCATATATTTTAAATAAATTGTAGCAATGATTATGGTATCATGATAGTAATATTTAATTAACTAAATAATATATAAATAGATGATAAGATAAATTATGTAAATTCCTACAATTCTATTTAAAAACATTTGCTGTTGTAGATGGATACACAAATCTTTCTACTATTTCATCTAATAGTTCGATTACTCTCCTTTGGTATTTCATATTTTCTTTAGCCAGTTCTATAAATTCTTGACTACGACTTATACAGTTTATCTTATAACAAGACTCAGGGTTCGTGAAATATTGTTTTCTTCTTTCATTTGTCATAGCTATTATAGGAACTATTAATGCTGCTTGTGTCATACCAAATACAAGACTTTCTTCGTATAATTCTACTTTATTTTTATTATCCACAATTGACTGCACATCTATATCTTCCGATTTTAATTCTTCATTAAGTTCGTGATAGTAATGATCTATAATTCGTTTAGTGTAATTATTTCTAAATAACTTGGTGGTATTGAAATATATGAGTGATGATAAATCGAGCATAGGAAGACTATACAGAACGGTTTGAAAATCAATTAAAAGTGCGTGCATCTTGCTATTCTCTAGTTTTTTTAGAAAAATATTATTCGACCATAAGTCACGATGAATGACCACGTTCCTTATTTTCATACTTGGTTTCATAAGTTCCTCAGCAGAGCTAAAAAGCTTGGGCAATATTTGTTCGATTAGTTCCGTAAAATTTGGCTTAGACTTATATTCTGAAAAAACCTTCAGAAAATCTATAGCTGCTCGCATTCCTGTATCACGCCAAGATTGACCTTTACTTGGTTCACATAAATACTCGCTATAATCTTCCCAGATTCTGTAAGGTCGTTTTAATACTTGACTTTTTCTTTGTTCAAAAACATACGACTGAGCGTGAAATTTCGCTAAAGCCGTCACCGTTGCCTTTAATTCCTCATAATTTAAGGTGTTTAGATTGTTCGGCATCGTATAGCCAGTTTGTGTTACATCTTCGAATACAAAAAGTTCTTCTTTGATATGTAATAGTTTAGGTCGCCATTTCTTTAGTCCTAAAAGTAGAACTTACTTAAATGTTTCTTAATTTATGTTATTATTCAGGTGGTTTTCATTATAAATTTTACTCAACTTTTACATATGTACTTACCATCATCACGAAACATTTGAAATAAACTGCTTAACATGACATATTCCTTGTTAAAAAAATTTGTTTCTCTTAAATAATTTGCCATCCATTCGTCGTGTCTCGGAATACATTTGATAAAAAAAATCATCTCTCTTATATCACCTTTGTCCTCAATACGAACCGTTAAACTTAAATGTTCTCCCAGATATCCGACAAGTTGATCGGAATATTCTTCAATACTCCAACTTAAAATATTGACTTCCAATAAACTACATTGTTTCAGTATTGATGTAATATCATTTATATTCAATAAATCCATTTTTAATCAAACTAGTTCGCTTCATCAAGTATGATTTAGTATCTGAATTGAATAAATCTTGTAATATTGTTTTGTTTAACATTACTTATATAAGCGTCAGTTGTACGTGCAAATATGTCTAGGAGTATTGAGCATTCTAGACTTTACTACTGAGCAAATAGAATTCTAAATTGCAAATATCCAATATTTCTCTTTAATTAAACGTAAACGATAACTTTATTTGCATATAAATTGAGAACGTAGAAATTTAAGCATTTGTGCAAAACGTGTTTGTGATTTTTTTAGCAATTAGTGTTTTGTATCTGGGCTAAAATATTAAATAAAACTTTGATGAAAACTTAAATATTTTATTTTTAAAATCATAAACCAAATAATGAAGATGTTGAATGTAAGTCTAGTAAAGGTTCTTTAAGTATTTTCTTCAACCGTTTTTCCTTAATTTCTTCATAATTAGGTACCCACAGTTGCACAGCTTTTGGCGTGTGACTCGACTTCACTTCGGTATCTTCTTCGTCGCTGCTCTGCGGGTCGATTTCCATGTTAGTATCATCTTCCTCGCCTTCTTCGACTTCTTTGTACCCAGAAATGTGTTGAAGGAATAGAGGGCACAAGAGACTCACTGGTGGTATCATATGGGGTGCTGCTGATAAGAACTGTAACAATTAAGAAAAAGCACAACTTATTTATTGCTATTTAGACATTATATGAAGATTTTGTATCAGTCTAAATCGTACTGGGTCTAGAGCTGAAATTTGGAACAAACGTTTGTTTTATAACTTTTTAATAGCCCGACCTAGGTCAAATCCTAGGACCTCCGGTTCTGCAGCCTTACACGTAGCCACGAGACCAAGGAGGCAGTCATAACATATATATTATATAAGTTTTTTTTAAATATTTTTTTTGCATAAAAAATCAAATTATCGATAAACAACAAGACTTGTTGTGGAAAATAAATATTGCGTGGTTGATACGGAGTAATCCTCGTTCATACAAGATTTATGAAGTCATCGTGCAACATGGCTGTGTTGACTTTGATACAAGATACTAGTGTTGTCACAACGGGAACTCGTGATTACAATTGCTTACAAACGATTGTAGTCTTGATTTCACCAACTAAATGACATATGATCTATTCAATTTTCTGATTTAAACTGGCTCAGATTAAACGATTTTTATTTTTAATATTTATTTCGATATGTTTTTAATTTAATTCGCAGAATGTATGTTATTTTTTAAACTGTTTAAATATTGGTGGAAATGGAGTAACAACTAATGGCCATACGTTCCTTAGCGGTTGTTTCTATAAATACTATTTTCGCTCTTTCTGTCATTATTGATTTGACATACGAAAGAAGACACGGCATTGTTTAACAACGCCGCTAAAAAACGTTCATTAATAAATCCGAAAGTATTTTGCCGGCTATTTTAAATACCGAAACGGTAGCTTCAAATAATTTAATATAATCATGTAAAACACAATTCTAAATTGCTTTTGAACTTCAAAATTAGAGCCTATTTGAATAAAAGTACATATTTATTGATTGATAATTTTTTTTAAAGTAGTATATAGTACATAGTTAAAGGTATAATTTTATTTTTAAATTTTGTGAAAAGTTTGTAAAGCAGCCCCTTTTTTTAACGCTGGAAAAACGCGTTACGCGTTTCCCCTACGGGAACATTAGGGAGGTATGTGGGGCTCGCCGGTGTCCAAGGCGCCGAGTGCGCACCGAACATCGGAATACCCACTACAAAACCAGCGGTACCCTTTCCGTCTTAACGAGGAGCGCCACGGGATCGCTTTCGCATGCTACCGTGACGTTCTGACGGCCGTTGTGGGCTGCTCGCCCTGACTTAAAGTGTTAAAATATAAAAGTAGATAAGAGTATAAACATTGTATATATATTGTGTTTGTGTGTTTGTGTCCAAATCTTGTGGAAAATATTTGTGCTGTATAATTAACAATGCTTCATTTCCAGTTATTCAGACTTCTATCTTGTTACGAGGCGTTATCGTGTGTTGCAACTCATGTTGGTTTTTTATATACATATATTTTAAAAAAAAGGCAGACTAGAAAATGTTCGACCTGATATTAAATGGTCACAACCGCCCATAGAAATTGCCACCATACGAAATATTAACAATCCTATACATCGCCAATGCGAACCACCTTTAGAACTAAGGTGTAAATTTTTGCCTGCAGTAACACTGGCTCGCTTACAATAAATAATTTTCACATATATATGTCCCTATACTTATCAAGTGAACATTATGGCGGATTAAGTTCCAACCACTTCTTATCAGAAGCGGATACAGGAAGTAGTCCTTAATAATATAAATGTACGTACCTGTGATATAGCGTTGTTCCCGAGCGCATCATGTTGTGTGTGTGCGAGGTGCGTGTGTGTGTTCTGTGCCACGTCTTCGTTTCTGTGCGCGAGCAGCGCGTGGAAGGCGGAGGGGGGGAGTCTGCGCTGCGATATCGCCTCAAGTTGACCCTCCTCAGACTTCTCTGGTTCAAGGCAGTAGATTTCCTGTTCGATTTAATAAATATCCTTATTATTTGGCAGTCGGCAGTCTTATATAAAGGCCTGTTAATGTCCTACTGCTGGGTTAAGTCCTCCTCTCCCTTTTGAGGATAAGGTTCGGAGCTTATTCCACTACGCTGCTCCAATGCGGGTTGGTAGAATACACATGTGGCATAATTTCAATGAAATTAGACACATGCAAGTTTCCTGACGATGTTTTCCTTCACCGTCAAGCACGAGATGAATTATAAACACTAATCTTATGTACTGCTCTTAAATAATCCATAGTCAAAAACACTTACCGAATCATTTCTCATTACATAAAGTCTGATATCTTCCCCGACAGACGTCCCAAATACACACTGCTTGAATACACCGGTCTCCGGATTCAACAAACGCTTCTGAATTAAAAACGGAGTCGAAGAATGAGGGCTAAACACATACACTGTAAATAATAAATAGCCAATGGATTATATTAATACTCAAAATATTGTTTTCAATTATTTAACAAAATTATAATCATTATTATTATAATAATAGTTTTTCAAATAAATTTCCGAACTTAAATTTTGCACCCAATAAATCGCTTACTTAGAATTTCACATTAATCTCTACTAATAATATAAATGCGGAAGTCTGGTTGTCCGGTTTTTCCCTTCCTTCCCCGGCTGATCGACGTGATTTTGTCCAAAGATAGCCATAGCCAATTTATACATATTGAGTAAAATGTAAGTTGTTCTCTTGTTTTCTTGTCTATTGTTTTCTTATGTACATATCGTATACATGGTGTTTAAAACAAATTTACTTACCATCATTGTTGGTGGTGACCATGGCCATCTTATTAGAAAAGGGATCTGATACTAAGCAAGTGCTTTTGATCTGAACCATCCATTTGATAGTTAAGGATAGAAGACTCCATACGGCTACGCAGTTCTCGGTGGTGCACACTAACTAAAATTATTGTTTCCAACATTAGTAAATTAGGAAATTAGGTTTTGGTTCATTTGAAAATAAATTTATAATTAATGTTTAAATAAATATTCATTGGAATTTGATACTTGCAAGACTTTATACAGATTAAATCTAGTCAGGATGACGGTTGTGAATAAAATATGAGATTTTTTCTCATTAGTTTATTTGCTTTGAGCATTTGAATAAATTAATGGAATTTAAACAAAAACGCAATGTAAATAATGTGATCGCAAAAATTAGTCGTTTATAAGCAAAAATAAAACTTTTAACTCGTAAAATCGTATCGCGGATATTATTATTTGGCCTGATAAATAAAAAAAACTTTTTAGAGGCATTTATTTACATTGACTGCCTCGTTGGTCTTGATGAAAGGCCGCAGATCCGGAGATCCTAGTTTCAATTCCCAGGGCGGGCCAATAAAAAGTTATTGGGTTTTGTTCTGTTCTGTCAGAAAATTCTCAGTAGCAACCCGGAGTCTGGAAGTTGGAAGTGTAACGTAAAGCTGTTGGTCCTGCGCCTGAACTCTTTCCGGTCGTTTCGGATTGCCGTCCCACCGGATTATGAGAGTTAGGGAATAGAGAGTGCACTTGTGTTTGCGCACACACTTGTGCACTGTAATATCTCCTAAGCAGTTAGCTAATCTCTCTTGAGATTGGCCGCCGTGGTCGAAATCGGTCTGGAGGATATTATTATTTACATTGCATTCATGTGAAACAAGATTTGAAAATTGTTGCTAAGTAAAACACATTTAGTATAATATTTAAAATACTATAATAGTATAGTTTAGTACTAACTTTTTGTTGATATAAGTTACTAATATAATAATTAAATTATCCCAACTTACATAATGCGCAGCATCATTATTTCCAAACTGAACATGAATCCCTTTTGGACGGAGAGCAGGATGAGAAAGCGTTGTTCTTAAATTACACAGATGAGAATCCCACAATGTCAATTTGCAACCAAACCAAGCGGCAATCAGGGAACCGTCTTGCGATATGGCAACACCGCCCATAGCGAACTCGTCGTCCTTCACGACATACCTATCGACCACACTTGCATCGACAAAATTGTGTTCCTTGTGAATATTGATGATTCTCCTTAAAACGTCAGTTTTACGATTAATTTCTTTCATATATGGTAAGATTTCAACTTTCCCGGGCGTTAGTATTTCTCCACTTTTAAAATTATTCAGAACAGGATTGGAGAGGAAGTGAGTTATGCCCGATGAGTAGTAGCAGGCGGTGAGACAGCCCCAAATTACTTTTTTTCGATGTTGTTGTGACGTACTATCACGTTTCCATATTCTGAATTTTTGATCAGTTCCTGAAGATACGCAAAATTCGCCTTTATTATTAAGGGCTAAGGATACAACATTGCATCCACCGTGTGAAAGACTGACACAAGTGTTAAGTTTGAACGGCGAGGTGTTATTTGCTTGTGCGGCCCAAAATTTTAATTTCTCTTCTGGGTAATTTATACCATCGTTTCTGTACTCTGACGTCACTAACCACGACCCATCTGCACTAATGGCAGCACATGTTACTTCTGTTTCTAAGGGCAGTAGGTTTTGTCTCTCTGGTGGTATATTATTCATTGCTGTTATGTCAATCTATAAAGCAAAGTTAAAAAAAATCAATGATAAAAATCTCTACTTCTAAAAACGTATGTATTAATAATTCCAAGTCTTAATTTTTGAGTGAAGTATCATTTTTAACCGATTTTAAAATATAGAAAAAAGTTCTCAATTTATTTTTTCACGTTAGTTATTATTATTATTATTTTTATAGAATAGGAAGGCGGACGACCATATGGGCCACCTGATGGTAAGTGGTCACCATCGCCCATAGGCATTACATTGGCATTGTAAGAAATGTTAACCATCGCTCACATCACCAATGCGCCACCAACCTTGGGAACTAAGATATTATGTCCCTTGTGCCTGTAATTACACTGGCTCACTCACCCTTCAAACCGGAACACAACAATACCAAATACTGCTGTTTTGCGGTAGAAAATCTGATGAGTGGGTGGTACCTACCCAGACGAGCTTGCACAAAGCTCTACCACCAGTAAACTTAAATTTAAATTATAGAACTTAGTCACTTATAAACCAATTATACATACAGATTATCATAATATGGAATGTGGAATATGATATATGAATATGGAAATGTGACATCTCATGTATTATTTATCAAAATCCAGTTATTATAATGAGATCAGGATAAGGAATTTAGGGGACTAAAATACTAAATTTGCTATATGTATTGTAAGACTAACTCAGATTGTAATATATAATATTAATGTGATACAAATTATTATTAAATATCGCTGAAGAGTATCTGTCATTTTTTATATTAATCAATAATAATCTATATTTTTAATCTGGCAGCAAGAACATTGACAGATACTCTTTATGGCGGGAAACAGATAGACTTTGAATTCTTTTTACGAGCATTGCGGATTCCGTGTTGAGATCTAGTTTTTTACAGTATATAGCATTGTATTTATACATTATTAAATAAATTATTTCCAGTTACAATTAATAAAAATTATTCGCATAAAATGAATACCAAACCTTTTATTTAGATGTCTCACTGTATTGTGAATTAAAATTAAATGATTTAATATCTCTGCACTTACATTATAAAGCACTTTATCAGTAGTTGTGGAATATAGTTGTAAATGTCCAGTTCTACCCGGCATAAGTAGTGCAGACAGTGGTCTATGGTAAACGAAGGCGGCTCCGAGCGCTTTGCAAACAGGCGACAAACCACCGCACTCTAATATCGTCGACACAACACGCATTTGAGCATTCGCTATGACGACGGCTAAAATGTTTCATTTATATTAAGACATGCTTTAAAGAAGACAAAAAAAAAAAATTATTGATTCATGTTTTAATAGTCTTGTCTTGTAAGAAAAACTTACCCATATACAATGATATATACAAAGGAATTAGATGGATCTTTCATAAAATCAATACATTGGTATAGGGTATAAATTATTTCAAAATGCTTTTAAGAGCCTACTCATATAGGTAGGGATAAATACCGCAGTTTTGCTATAACCACAAAGTACACTAAACACTTACAATAAACTTATCTGGAAGAAACAGTACAACACTGTACTTATTACCAACATACAAGTATTACCAATTGTATTGTACAAGTATTACATAAAAGCCTCAAATCAGTACTTTAAAAATTAAAATTTTTTAAACATTAAAAAAGTCCAAATGGACTTTTTTAAGTAGGTACTACACACTTATCATACATTATACCGGTAAACACCAATACTTATTATATGCATTGTTTTGTTCCAATTTAAAGGATGAGTGAGCTAGTGTAACTACAGACATAACTACGGATATTATATTATATATAATTTGTTTATGGGCAGTTGTGATTACTTATTGTAGTAAGCAGTCTGCCAACCTATTACAAATTATAAAAAAAAATATACTTACAATTATTAGATAGTGTAATGGCAATGTGAGTATTGTTTGTAGTAACATATCTTATCATGCCAGGCAATCGGGGAATGAATGCCTTTTCATTAGTTTTGTTTTGTAAGTTGCCTAAAGTCCATTTTACTAAAACATTTTCCATGCCCCCAGAGATAAGATAATTTCCTGCAAGTAATAGTCATTATAACAAGAACACGAATGTATAATGTCAATTAAGTTCCATAAATAAGAAATATGTTAAAGTATAATTGTTTAAAATGTAATTCAAAAGTGCAACTAAAATACTATATTTTATTAAAATATACATTAATATCTACCTTGAACAGAGAAGCAGACGGCTAGTGGTGGTAAAAAATGCCAATGTAATACTTCCCTAGCTATGGATTTATAGCTATACAAATTGCCTCTGATAATGGTTACTCTGCCAATAGTATCTGTTATAGCAACTGTACTTTCTTTATGGTGAGCTGCCACAGACAATATTCTGAACTTATTATAGTTCACCAGCCTATAGACAAAGACACTTACATAAGTTTGCATTTAAAATTTAGTCATGTGGTTAGATAAAAAAAATTAATACTATACTACATAATCACTACTTTTATCCTACCACTTAAACAAGTGTTTGCACAATACACAAAATGAGACGAAGTATATACAAATCTTACTTTAGCCATATGGCTATATATGCTAAATTATGGCAATTTAATTAATAGTGAAATTGTGTTTTAATATGATAATCAATATCTTTGCAGTGCTGCAAAGAGCTGAGTAGTAAGATCATATGGCTAAAATACTGCACACACTTCTTTAAGGATTGAATACGTAAAAGTTAACTCACTCTAATTTTAAATGAGGCTGGTTCAAATTCTGAATAAAAAGCATCATGGTTCCATTAGCAATAGCTGCAAATCTGTCATTATAACACCAGCCAAGAGAAACACATATAATGTCATGATATTTGATCTTTAGATCTTTGTATTCATGTAGTAAACCTCCATCTTTAACCGAGTATGTTCCAAGGTGTAATTTACGTTTTTCGTCAATGGCAATAATAAAACATTCATTACTATCAGCTAAATTGAATGTTATTATTTTTGTATTTTCTGGTATTTGAAGTTTCTAAAATAAAACAGTTTGTTATTAATTACATAAGCAAAGTATATTATTAAGCTAATTACTAACATACTTAAAGTATGTTTTTCTATACTGTTTAGAACATGATTTGACGATAGAATGCTTGTCACTTGAAATTAGCTCCAAAGATCCTTAGTTTACACTTTGATCTTTGTCTCTGATGTGAGACTTTTATTAAACCTACTTTAAAGTTTTTAATGATTTTCACCCACCATAAATATAATAATAATAATAAGCATAAACAATTAATTACAGAGTAAAATTTATGTTAAAATTTGCAGGATAAGTTCATATTTTGATAATAGTATTGTAATAATGCTGAGATGAAAAGCTGAGATGGCCCAGTGGTAAGAACGCGTCAATGTTAACCGATGAACGTGGGTTTAAACCCAGGCAAGCACCACTGAATTTTCATGTGCTTAATTTGTGATTATAATTCATCTCATGCTATATGGTGAATGAAAACATCGTTAGGAAACCTGCATGTAATTTCACTGAAATTCAACCCACATTGGAGCAGTGTGGTGGAATTAGCTCCATACCTTCTCCTCAAAAAGGAGGAGGAGGAGAGGAGGCCTTAGCCCAGCAGTGGGACATTCACAGGCTTTTACTTTTCTTTTTTTTTACTATTGTAATAATACATTAAAACAAATATATATATACTAATTGCACAGTTTATGATAAAATAAACTCACTGTTTTTCTAAGAACTGCACCTTGTTCCCAACTCCATGTTGTGACATATCCGTCATCAGAGCATCCATACAAATTGTAGTCTTCATCTTCTGGGAATTGCACAGATACTAATTCATTAATAGATACTTCGGTTTCAAGTGTGCGTACACAATCTCCTGTTTGAATGCTGTACACGCGAACTAAGTTTTCTACTATGATGGCAACGGATCTGATAAGTTAAACATTATTAAAAAAATAAAATATTCATTATTTAAAAAAAAAAATGTGCTGGCATACGAAGTACATACTCTCCATCCGGTGAAAAAACTGGTCTACGTTCAATTATACTACGTCCTGCCTTCCTATTGAATACGTATGTGTTGGATACTTCAGCACTATTAGTTTTGACAACCATTTTTATTTATAGTTGTAGGTTATTCTTTTATATACATATACAAACGACTATTTCGTGTTTTGTAATCGTAAATATTAAAGTTTAAACACATGACATAACCTCAACAAAAAACAAATTAGATTTGACAATTCAGCTGTCACTGTTGACGGATTTAGGGATGGGATTTATATGTTATTTATTCTTACAAGAGTTTAACCTTATGACAATTGAACAAAACAATAGATTTCATTTTAATTCCTTTTTTAATAAATACGAAAGAATGCAATTAGCAGTGATTTATCTATAAAATAGCCTGTAGTTACATTCTATTTGTTTGGCTAAGCTTTCAATTTGCACTATTCAATTATTCAATTCATTTATTTTCGTGCAATTTTAACTAGCAGTGCAGCCTTCAAAATGCACGAATTTTTTCGTGTTATTTAATTAATATCATCACGACTTTAGCTAATTTATATATGATTAAATACATAATACATTACCTATGTTACATAATATATAGCGGAAAATAAAAACCAGAACCACAGCACCTGTTTAAAAAAATCTTTTGCTATTTCAAAAGGTACATTGTTCTAAATCCATCTAGATTTATTTTCCGCGTATACATAAACTCATAAAATTCGCGCATTTTCATCATAATATTTCCATATTATAATATAAGGTAATGATAATACAGTACACACCCTAATTATTTAATAACCTAAAATTATAAATGTCAAAAGTCAACTAAATCTAAATGTCAATTTCGTTTATATTGTGGTGCGATACTGGTGAACACATGTTGTTTGAACCAAGTTTTGAATTAAATTTGAATTTTTAATAATTGCTTTTAGAATTAGCTTAGGATTCGTGTAAACATTAATAACATGGCAGGTGAAACGGGTGAAGCACAGCTACAAGTACGATTTATAACTAAACAAGAGCAGTATGTATAAAAATTATTTATCAACCAAAATATTGCCGATGTGTTGGTTTCATTTTATCTAAAATATTATATTCGTTACAGATATGCTGTTCCTGATAGTCCATACGCTATACATAGTAATGTACAATCTATAGAACTGAATACGCTTCTCAATGCGTTATTAAAAGAAAACAAACCATCTATAGAAAAGAGTGTAGAATTCGATTTCTTAATATGTGGGGAATTGTTGTGTACATCAATCGCAGAGCAACTGCAAGACAAGGGTCTGTCAACAGAAGACACCTTAGAAATAGAGTACCTGGAAAGATTTCCAGCTCCCAGCCCACAGGATTGTTTAATGCACGATGATTGGGTGTCAGCTGTTCATACACATGGCACTTGGTAAGTTGATTTATACAGGACAATATTCTTAAGAAGTTAGTAAACTTCTATTGATTTTGTAAGTTGTTAAAAAATCTTTAATCTTTTTAGGATCTTATCTGGGAGCTACGATAATAGTATTCACATTTGGAATACCAAAGGGCAACACAAACTTGCCATACCTGGTCACACATCACCTGTAAAAGCAGTTTCATGGGTATCTTTTAATGGAGATCAAGCAATCTTTGCAAGGTAACCTTATTAATGTGCTTTCATATATTTTAATTTTATAAGAGATGTGTTACTTAAAAGTGAAAGGAAAGTAACAGCATGTAAATTTCCTACTGTTGGGCTAGTGCCTCTTCTCCATGCGAGGAGAAGGGCAGGAGCTTATTCCACTACACTATAACCACATAAGCAATAAGGATTGGTGATTGTGATTGGTGGATACACACATTTTCAGCCAAGACATGCAGATTTTCTCAATGCGTTTTCCTTCACTGATGAACTGGAGATGAATTATAAATGCAAATTTAGTGCTGTTTGCTTAGTTTGAACCCTCATTTTTTGGTTAAAATTTAGTTGTTTTAACCACTAGGCTATCTCAACTCACAGTCTCACATAAGCCAACAAAGTTTCCACTTTAACATTGAAACATGGAGTGAACCTAACCAGAACAAGTTATTTAGCAAGTATTAAAGTATATAAAATAAAGTATTAACAAGTAATTTAAAAAGCAGAACAAAAAAAAATATGATAAGAATATTAATGACAAATATAGTTTTTTAAGGCTTCTAAGAATTTAAATAAATTTAGGTTAAAGATTATTAATATGAGTATAACATTTATTATAATTATAATTGTGTTATATTATGTATTGTTTTAATTTTGATTAAATATATATTTGTAATTCATTTTATAGTGGTTCCCATGATCAATCAGCTATGTTATGGGTATGGAATGTTTCTGGAAATTCTGTGGATTGTGTTGTGACATGTCGAGGTCATGACAAAGGTGTAGAATGTCTGGCTGTCTCGGCGGATGCTAAAAGTATTGCCACTGGCAGCTGGGACACAAATATTTGCCTTTGGAGTACAAGTAAGTCAGAAATTACAAAGTTATGCTTTTGTATTAATATGAAGCAATTGAAATTTATAGAAACTAACTAGTCTTCCAGACTTTAATCCAAATTTAGTACTAGTAGTAGTGTGAAAATGCTCAAAGAATCTAGGCTAATTTATGACAACATAAACCGTATTTATAAATTTTTAAAAATGATATGTGGTCTGTTTGATTTATTTTCTAGGTCTTTCCGATGAGGATAATGTACCAGCAAAAAAGAAACAAAAACCAGAACAGGGAAATGTGAGAGTAAGTTGCTCTCATATATTCTAGATATATTTTATTGTTTAGTTTGTGAAAAAAAATTTATAATTCTATTATTTTTAGGAACCATTAACTGTGTTGAAGGGCCATAGAGAGGCAGTATCAGGAGTGCAGTGGATGGATTTCAACACTGTTGTATCGAGTGGTTGGGATCACTTGCTTAAAATATGGGATTGTGAACTTGGTGGGATTAAACAGGATATTGCTGGTATGTTATATTTTATCTTTAGTAATTACTTCTAAAAGTCTATAGTTACTCCTATGTAGAAACATTCATTCATGTCTCGTTATTTATAATCAAGATATTTATATCATAGTGTGTGATTAGTTAAAAATGCATGTGTCTTCTTCTTTTGAATGACAGAAAGAGCAAAATCAATGTTTAACTATACATTATAAGTAAGTCCGTTTGTGTTCCTTAGCTTTCTGTCAATATTGATTTGACACTTGAAAAGGGAAGTCAAAGCATTGTTTCATTCAATCACCTCCTAAACAACATTTATAGGAAAAGATTCCATAATATTGTTTTTATTTTTTACCCATTTTAGCTAACAAGGCATTCTTTGATGTAGACTGGTCTCCACTATCTAACAGCCTTATAACCGCATCATCTGACAGGCACATACGTCTGTACGATCCCAGATCAACAGGTACCACAAATTATTCTCAAATTAAGTTTTTTTGTGCCTAACTATGAGGGAATAATGCTTATTTCGAAATATAAACTAAATAAATATACTTTATAAATTAGAATATCTAGAAATAGATAAAAGTGAAAACAGGAATAAATATAACAAGGTTTTTTTTTCAGACAGTATTGTAAAGACGACATTTACATCTCACACTGGATGGGTGCAGTCAGTGAGGTGGTCAAAAACAAGAGACACACTGTTCCTCTCTGCAGGTTATGATGGATTTGTCAAATTATGGGAGACAAGAAGGTATGTATTAAAGGTTGTTGATTTAAAAAATACATCGATGATGTGATTTATGATTTCTTGCTGACCGATTTTGCCCATGGGCATTCTCGACTGAGACTAGCCAACTGCACAGGCTGGTATTATAATACACATAACTCTACACTCTTAATCAGATAACCTGAGAAGACAGTAACAGGACATGACCAAAGAGTGTTGAGGCACAGACCTAATGGTCTTTTGTGCTTTCCGAGTGGTAAACTGTCAACAAATTTACTGTTCCAACCCAGTGTAGAACTCTCAATACTAAGGGATCTGGAGCTTTATAAGTTAATTTGCTAGACCTTAGAGACAGTTAAAATATATGTGAAGATCATCTCTTGCTGGTGTTGTTATTACGCATAAGAGTCTGCAGAAAGTGGCAGATTTTACAATACAGTAACAGCCTGTTAATGTCCCACTACTGGGCTAAGGCCTCCTCGCCCTTTTGAGGAGAAGGTTTGGAGCTTATTCCACCAAGCTGCTCCAATGCTGGTTGGTAGAATACATATATGGCAGAATTTCAATGAAATTAGACACATGCAGGTTTCCTCACGATGTTTTCCTTCACCGTCAAACACGACAGTGGTGCTTGCCATAATAATAATTACTCTTCACAATACATTAATAAAGAACTTATCATTGTTTCAATAATACATAAAATATAAGGATACCTTAAGTAAATAATAGGCAATTTCTAATATTTCTTAAATGTTTTTCAGTCCGAAAACTCCACTTTATGACCTAAGCGGACACGAAGATAAAGTCCTGTGCTGTGATTGGTCAAATCCTACTTTCCTCGTGACTGGTTCTTGTGACAATACTCTAAGAATATTTAAGGCGAAACACGCTACTGGTAACGCATAATGTAATGTTGTATTGGTTATATTTACAATCTTTACGCACATTGTCTCGGAATAAATGTTGGTCCAAAATGAAATTGTATAATTTTTAAGTAAAACTTAGTTCATTTTTATATTTGTTATAAATTGTATATTTAAATGGAACGAGTTTGTGATGTAACAACTATAAGCGAGTGTACACATTTAGAGTAGTCAGCTGTCAGCAAGGTCACTTTACAAGGTTACTTTTAAGTCTTAAGTGAAAGGTAGATTTTTTTTTATTGAACAGCAAGGCGGACGAGCATATGGGCCACCTGATGGTAAGTGGTCACCAACGCCCATAGACATTGACGTTGTAAGAAATTTTAACCATCGCTTACATCACCAATGCGCCACCAACCTTGGGAACTAAGATGTTATGTCCCTTGTGGCTGTAATTACACTGGCTCACTCACCCTTCAAACCGGAACACAACAATACCAAGTACTGCTGTTTTGCGGTAGAATATCTGATGAGTGGGTGGTACCTACCCAGACGAGCTTGCACAAAGCCCTACCACCAGTAAAGCATTGCATTATTACCAGTATTGTTGCAATTGTATAAGCAGACTAGAGTCGGTGTATAAGCAGACTTCACGCTGTACTTAACGCTGTAGCGTTATACCGTATTTTCGGTTTAGTGTGAACGAAAATTTGAATATGAATGAAAAAGCTGCATAATGCTAGCTAACAGTTAACGGCTGACTTTGTTAGGTGTGAACGCTCGCTTAGAGTTATTGTCAGTTGTTTAATAGATATCAATGTATAATTAATTTGTAAGAAAATATATCTACATTAGTTTTATAAATGCGAAAGTAGCGTCATCCCGAGTAACCCACTAATTTATTTGGTATTGAGATAGCCTGGATAAGAACATAGATATATTATTCACTAAAGCTGGAATTCTCGATACATTAAATGGACTAACATTAGCTGCAATAAAGTTAAATAATGTTGGTAACAATGGGCCAACAGGGAAATCCAACTGTCCAGCAATAAAACGATTGTATCATGTTTGCAGTGTTTGCTTGCATTCGTCAATTAATATGATCAGACAATGTTTGAGTAATTGGTTGTACAACTTATATTAAAGTTAATTTAAATTGTCGATTGTTTTATTCATTTTAAATAATATACATATCGAAGTCATCTATAGTCGATGAAAATAATTTGTTGTACAATACGGAACCAACCCGCACTGGGGCAGCGTGGTGGAATAAGCTGCAAACCTTGCAGACCAGCAGTGGGACATTCACAGGTTGTTACGTCTACGTACGTGTAATTATTTATGAGAGAGTAGCTTACTATAGGTATGGAATGGATAAGGCTAGCTAAGTTAGTTTTGGGACAAATAAAGGCTTGGCTCAACATCTCGTATAATCTTCCTAGTACGAAAAAGCAACGGACTTTATGGTATTTAACAATGTGACAGCTATGTGTGGGATTTTCCTCGATTTTTTATTTCCTAAACCGTTCGCCTAGTCGCTAGTCCGTTGCCTGTGGATATTTTTTTATGGAATAGGCTCGAGGGTGAAGGTGACATGGTTCCATCAACTTTGATGGAATCGTGATTACCAGACCATGATTTTTTGGTATTAACCATTATGCTAAGTTTTATAATAGAATTCCTGCTTCAAAGAATAGTGTCATAATTTAAGAAGTTAATTTATTTAATGTGAAGCATTTTGGGGTTGCACGCACAAAAAAGAGTTTTCGACTCTAAATCTGAACTGATTGGTAATCATATTTAACATCTCATTTGGCCTTGGATTTTGACTAAAGTAATGGTTTATAAGCCATGGATTTCTAGTAAACCTTTCTAAAATTTCCCTAATTTTAGCATACTTGTGTGTTCAATTTGTCCCAATACTGAGTAAAGAAGTAATAGAAACCGAGAGAGACAGATAAGCTGTTTCTTAAATATATAGATCATATTCGAGTGATTCTACCAATCCGCATTGGAGCAACGTGGTGGAATAAGCTCCTAATCTTCTCCTCAATAAGAGAAGGCCTCCTGCCTTTAGCCCAGCAGTGGGACATTCACAGGCTGTTACGGTACGGTATTCAAGTGAATGAACTTGTATTAATAATTCAATAATTCGACTTAAAAAATTTACAGACAATTCTTTAACAGAACGAGAGATGTTAATTAACATTTCGAAAAACAAATTTAATTTCATATATCAGCTAATCAGTATTTGAGATTATAATTTTGTTTAAATAGCCTTCAATGTTTTGTGTGAACATCTCATAATGTTTTAATATGTACATTGTAAGTGTACTTAACATAAATAAATAATTAACTTATATTAATGGATTTATAGGTTGAAATGATGTACAAAATTTGGTTTTGCTTGTTTTATTTCAATCATTTGCTCTTACAAAATATGTTCAATGCAAAGGAACATGACTCGTCACAATAAAACACGCTTCTTAGTACCATTTTGTTTTTTTTTTTTATTATTTATATATTATTTTAGTCTCCATTCAGCATAACTATAAATAATGCGGGTCACATAAAATGCTCATAGCACAATATAGAAACTTGCAAACACTTTGTAACAAAATAGATACATAACTTTCCTCTATGTCTTTTCTCTGCGAGAAATGCTTTTACACTATTATCATAGTTATGCCAAACCTCACATCATAACACAACGAAGCAACATGTCCCTTAAAAATATTCTTTCTTACCAACAATTTCATCTTTTTTTTTACATTTTATGAAGTTTTATTTTTTTGCATTTCGTATTCCTAGGCTACCTAACTAAATTTTTATCTAAACTATTCTACTATCTAGACTAGTCTGCTGGGTAGAACACCACACTATATTAATACACATTGGACAAATACAATCGTATCGACACTTCCCACAGATTTTTTTCATTTAGTTTTCTTTCTTTACACTTAGTCAACTACATAACAAAAGAGGTGAAAGCAAACTTGTTCAACTGATACTTATCTCAAAATTGTGTTCACTAGTTTTCTTAGTTCTCTTACGCTACGGGAACAGGACGCGCCCGCGTCCGCACCGACCTCAGTCCATTCAAATTAAATTATTTAATAAACTAACAAAGGAAAGTACCCTAGAATCGCCTAAGGACGCCAGCGCGTCGCGCTCCCTCGGAAATATGCTAGGGTTCTATTCTATTTATCTTAGCGTCAAAACCTTTTTTTTGCTATACTAACCTATCTATAGTTAAGCCTAAACCCTAAAGCTAGCCTTCAATTCGTCTTCGCTCCCTTAGCTTGTCTATTCGCTGTTGCAAAACGAGTCAACATTCGCTTAAAACTAAATGACTTATTTTTAAAAACATTTACTTAACACTTCTATTCATCGACATGATTTATTTCAGTTGTATCGCAGTTTTGTTATTTAGGAATTGGTTCCTGAATATGCATTTTTGTGCTTTTAGTTTGAGTAGCTCTCACTATATAATATAACAAATCCTCATCGATAATCTCATTGTAACGTATTTATTAATCACACATGTCAAGAACTTTGAAGTGAGTCTAACTAGGAACATCTACAATTTTATCTTCAGGATTCAACCTTTACATCATGTGTGAAAAATGCAACGATTAGACAGCCACATTATTTCATTTTAGTCGTTAATACAAAATATTTTAACCACAGTTAACATTATAACTACGTTTATGAATACGGTAAGTCCTCTTATTACCTGTAAAAATATCGTGTAAAGCACATATGCGACTGCAATATTGTTTCTGTTCATTATTTTAAACGAAGCTGAAGGCACTACCATCAAATGAAGTTTATTATTGCTTATATTGTAGGAAGCATTAGAAAAATAATTCACACGAAATTTAGCTTTTGACGGTGTTAACTATACACACTATACATCATACTAGTCACTTATACTCTGTGTTTTTATAATCTTATCATTACTATACCTGGGGAATATCAATCTGTGTTGGAATGAAACAAATAGTCTTTAAAATTGGACACTGAAAAGGATGGGAACATTTTACAGTCGTTTACGACTAAAACATCAACATCGGGACAAATTAAATCGGGATCAAAGTAGTTGAATAATTTATAATTTTTATAAATGCAAAGCGGAAATATCTATCGGAAGACTGATTTTACAGGAAGCCACAGCGTACTTCGAACACTAAACGATCGAATTACTTATCTAAGTACCACGCGACGTCTGTAACAGGTTATCGCACTTGTGTTGTTACATTTCTCAAGAGTAAAAGGCGGTATTATATTAATCAGTTCATAATATTTGGCTTGATCAGAAATTATACAAGTATAAGACTGATCTATGGAGTCTTTATATGTTCAGTGCAATTTGTTTTTTATAAATCTCAATGTTCACAACGAAAAATTTATTTTTTTATCATTTTACCATTGATAATCTACGTTTTGTGAGGACAGTCCGTCCGCTAATTGTATATTTATGTGTAGTTCACCTTGACTTTTTCAAAGGCGTTTTTATTGAGTTGTGAGTTTCTAAAGGAAGTTAGACATGTAGGTACATATATTACGGGTAAGAATACAAAAATCTATAACGCTGTTCCTAATCTTCAAAATCTACTTTATCATTTTTAGTCGAATATTCGATCTAAGTCTATCCCTGAAAATTATTGAAACAAAATAAAAAATCTACTAATTCGTTCAAAGTCTACGTCATTCATTCAAAACCTGTCTCGTCATCTAAGTCAGTTCCTGTATTTTTTTTATTATAAGTCTGTTCACAGGTTTTGAATAAAGAAGTTACAGCTTAATCGTCAGTTAAAATACAGTTAATATATCAAACATTTAACTAGTCTTCAGTCCCTGGGTTGTATAAATATTTCCCTACTTCTTACTCGATTTTAATGATTTGTATATTTTGGTTCTGATGAAACTCTTGACGTGCCAAAATAGAATTAAACAGTTGCGATATAGTAGGCTTTTACTCGTACCCATCAACAATGTATATACATGTATACATATCCATGTATAATTTATATATATTCAATATAAAAATATCAAATTTTATATAAAGTCATAAAGTGTACCCAAAACCTACGTGATGGTACAAAATGTGCTCAATTCCGCCAAAACGGCGTTCGTATTTTGGATTTGGAATCCGTCACAATTTATAATGTGGAAATCAATCGTGGAATTTTTATTTGATGTTTTCTAGTGGAATGTGCCGACCGCCTAAAAATAACAACTACAGTTGATTCAGTACATGATTCTCAAAAAAGGATCACTTCATTATTCACGTATTTCAAACATGAGTTTTAACGTACAAAAATTTGTATAGACTCGTAAAATGTATAAATAGACTTTACATACAACTGCTTATTGCTAATGTTGCCGTATCATCACCGCGGCGTTACAGGTCACTAGCCGAACGCTTGTAACTACCGACTGCTCGGCAATCGCACACGCATCGGTTACACCACTATTGCCTTCGTTCTTAGGGTCTCTATTTGAGTATGAATCAAAACATGGATCAAGAAATAACTATTTGGAGGTTTCGGTATGGTATACATAAATTCAGTCTGTAGTTGGGTTTGGCAACGACGTTTTTATTTATTACGTACTGCGATCGAAATAAAATCTTTTATTACGAAAATACATTCTTAAGCTCCTTTTTAATAACAAAAGCGACAATTGTGATAGAAACGCTTACAACAACGGCGAGCAGTGTGTAGTGGTTCTCTCTAGGGTGAGTTTGATGAGATGAGTTATATTTTATGAGCGCCATGAGTGACACAGATTTAACGGCGACTGGAGCTGTTATCGTATTTCAAAAGAAATTATGAACCGATATAATTATTTTTTTCTAAAAAAATGCTGTAAAAATAGGTACTTGCGATTCTTGGAAGACTGCACCAGTATGAATGAATAATGTAGATAATACTGTATAGTTTATATGTAAAGTATCATTTTCCAAATAAAACGACTAAAGCACCATGCCAAAAACATTTTGAAAATATACATACATACAATAATCACGACCATTGTCCCACGTGGTGGTCAAAAATACCTACGCCATCTATTTAATGTCTTAGCGAAAATTTAAAATATTTTAATAGCTGTTTCGGCCGTTTTCTTGTTATATCAATATCTCTTGTATTTTAAAAATACAAATTTCTCGAAAGATTTTCAATCTTCGGAATAATCATTTGCACGACGTCTAAACGATGATAAACCTTTTTTTATCATAACATATAAGTCGCTCCTTCATACTTTAGAATTTGGTAGTATATAAATTTGTTTCCATTTGATATGACCTTTCCCGTTCACTTTCCTACCCTAAACCTCGCAGATATTGCTTTCCTCCTATTACAAATACCAATAAAACCAGAAAATTATGATTTCGTTACAAAGAAATTATAAAATTACTCATCTAATATAGGTTCTTATAACGTTTCGAAAATCCGGATTGCACATAGTTTGTTCAATATCATTTTAAATTATTCTGCAAGTTATATATTACTTTTGTGATAATAAAAAAAATAATAAATTTTTCATTTCGACAATAAATTTAAAAATTTAAAATTCAATCAAATTAAACTATGCTAAAATAAATACCTAACTATCTTAAATAATCGTGTCAACATGTTGAAAACCTGCCCCTAAAACCTTACATTAAAATTTTCATAAAACAATAATAAAATTATAATGTAAAAACACATTTAAAATTGCAGCTATATCTATATATCAAATTCCTCTCCTCGAACCGTCAAAAGACCTCATCAAAACATCACAGCGAATCGCACGTTCAGCGTAAAGTCAAGAGGATCGTAAAGAAGCCTATCGA
The DNA here is from genome assembly GCF_905147045.1 of Nymphalis io. Lineage (NCBI taxonomy): Eukaryota > Metazoa > Arthropoda > Insecta > Lepidoptera > Nymphalidae > Nymphalis > Nymphalis io. Next base: position 6,343,810 of record NC_065902.1, on the reverse strand, counting down.
AAAAAATAAATACATAGTCAAGGCAATAATGCCAAGAAAAATTAGGCCCAACGACTATGGGCGAATGTGACGCAAGGCGTCGCGCACGTAGCTTTCGATGAAGTCTATAACGGCCGCAAATTAAAACTAAAACAAATTAACATTGTAAAAGTCACAGTTGCTTTGATTTTTGGCTCGTGTACAGTATTGAATTGTTGTAGCATGGCTTATGGTCTACTTGGGAGGCGGGTACGACTGGTATGCCTCGTCGGGCGACGCCGCCGTCGACGCATGCTCGCTCTCCATCGGCATCTGGATGATGGGCGGAGTCGGCCCCGTGAAGTATTGATACGGGTGCGATGTAAAGTACTGAAATTTGAAAAGTACGCTTTTGTTTATGTTTTTTTTTAATAACATAGTAAGCGAGTGACTAGCTTAAACTGAGTGCATCAAGCGATCGAACGGCACATTTGTAAATGCGAGTACTCCATAGCGATTACTCCATATTCACACTCACGTATAGCTCATTTTCCGGCCTTAAGCTGTCCCAGTTTACCTAGAAAACAGAGAAAACCTTCAGTCGTTTAGTTTTTTTTATGTTGACTGATATTTCTTTGTCTAGGTTAGTGGCCGACTATATTCGATTATAGTGATTTTATGAATACTTTTACAATCGTTTTTTTTATGTTTAACTTCTATTTTAACGTTTTATAATATTCAAAATAACTAACGTATTGGCTAGGCACGGTGTCGATGGGTATGTGTGCAGGGTGTGGTGCGTGCGGGGCGTGCGGCGCGTGGTGCGCGGGGTGCGCGGGCGGGATGAGGGCGGCGTAGGGCGCCAGCCAGGCCGCCGGATGGGCTGCGTGGTGGTGGTGGTGCAGCTGCGGGTGGAACGCCGCTACGCCGTACACGCCGCTACCGCGGTATACGCCCGCACACTCGCCGCCTGCGCCTGCGCCTCCCACACCGCTCGCGTATACGCCAGTCACACTCATTGCCTGCAACACAGATAATATTTCATAGTTATATAATATCAATGTTTTGTATATATGAGAAATATACAAAACGATATTTAAATGTTTTTTAAGCGAAGCTGCTCTAAGCAGTAGCGAATTTGATTAAATAGAAATAAATATTTTGATTTGGTATTTTAAAGACACCGATATTACTTGCCCGTAGCCTTGGGTAGGGTAGGTATAACTGGAATAATGTAGAAAGCATTTATGCATTTATATAATTATATAATGGTAGTATTCTAAAGTTAAATTACTTAATATAAAAGATTTTTGTATTCATTTTTGTACCTGAGTGATCGATTCGTTATTGTCTCGCCATGCTCGACCACCATTATCGTTTTGCTTATTATATAAAGCCTTTTTCTTATTGCCACCATCGGCAAACTTAACTAGCAAAGGCTCCTTAGCGCCTGGTATCGGATTTCCATTAAACATCTGAAAATAGAAGAATATAATGATACCATATTCATAATTCATTTTTAAATATTAAGTTTTAATTGTTATTTTACTTAAATTATTATGTAAAAATATAGTAACGTAGATATTTATTATAAATATATATATCTCACTTGAATGATTTGCTCGCATTTCTCTCTAGACTCCATTCTTGCAAAGCCAACTCCTTTGCTATGTCCATGGGTATCTCTAAGGATCCTCGTAGAGACCACTTGACCAAACTTTGCCAACAGTTGGTCCACATCATTCTCCTTGAAGTGCGGTGGCAAGTTCGCCATGTAAAGGTTGGTGGGATCTTGTTCCTGTTGCTGTAAAACCCGATGGAAGTTGTTCAAGCAAACATTCCTAATTCTCTATAATATATTACCTATCTTCAGAATAAGAATCAGACTTTTTAACAAATATTATTTTTAATAGTTTATTAATTTTATTGTTAATATTTTCAAATTCAAATGAAAGTTTTATTTAATATAATTGTAACGCAATATAAACAACAATAAAAAAATCAATATGAAAATAATTGAATTAAATATTCCTTCATGTTCTGTTAGTATTCCTCGAGATGTCCAAGGTTATTTCTGAGTAAATTGATATTAGCTTGAAGCTAGCGTAGATTATCTAGACACTTAAGCCAGCTGTGACGTAAATCAGCGGATTGGATCTAATATGCTATATTATTATTATTATGTAGGTGTTATCAACGACATGGGCATATACATCAGCATAGAGTTTATGAAGCTTGTTAAGTCGCATACACACTAATTTAATATTGAAAGCATAGAAATACCCAGAGCCCAGTAGCGAAATACATTGTTATACCGCTGAAGCAAACGATAATAGTATAGAATTAACAGGATGAAACAATGTTTGAAGTAAGTAAGCGTTATATTTGCGCTGAATTTGCGTAGGTACCATTGAAAGGGTTTGTAAATACTTACAACACGATAATGTCACACAGTTCTGTTTGAGAATACGTTGATACGAAAATATCTCGTGATGATCCCCAAATTAAACTGATAAATGAATGATTAAATACTTTTTAAACCAAATCCTCTATTAATCGCCCGTTTAATGTCAATGATCTGAACTCTGGACCTACGTCAAGCTAAAGAGGGTCCAAACATCTATAGTCAGTATGTGACTTACACGGTATCTAAATATTGACTTCCAAATATGGAACAGGATATTGATGCTACTATATGCAAAGGTATTTCAAATCTAGCAAAACATTTACAGTATATTTATAAAACACGGCTTTAAAATGCTTTGTTAAATATCATAGCATTTCTTTAACAATAAATGGGGAAGTACTAAAGCTATATGTAAGGGTAGGCGGATTATAGGACTGGACTTGAGAGGTACTGAGGGTTACGATCCAATCAAACAAATCCTTTAGCGATATCGAATCATTCTAAGAATTTAGTAAAAATATTTAAATATTTTAAGGATTTTCTCATTTAAACCAAATGCATTTAACAATATTTGAAATGTGTTTCGTTTTGAATAGATATTAAATTAAATGATTGGTTATTATTATTAAAACCAATTGACAACAATGGGAAACTGTATAAGAATTAAGTAGGTTATTTTGTTCCTATTTTCAAATAGTCTTTGTAATGGCATTAATACCGACGATTTCGATAGTGATATTGGGTGAGCGGATAGGGAGCAGGCGGTTAGTCATAATAGTATTACTTGCATGCACAACGTACACGGTTCAGTCTACGCAGGAACCAGATACCCACTTTAGCCATCTGGGCCTGAACACCTTTGGCTTGTAATCCTTTAACAGCAGCCTCAGCAGATGCGATTGTTTCAAAATCTACAAAACCGTAACCTGCGAAAACAAAAATAATATACGTGTATAGTAAAAAGTGAAAAAAACAGGTCACTGAAATTCGTCCGTGAAACCGATGATTCATGCTTCGAATAAAGGATAACTAATTTAAAAAAAATACAATTTACAACAACTAGTAAGAGTAAAAACAAATTAAAATGTTCTTCTAATGACTTGAGCTTACTTCAAATTTGAGCAATGAGAGGTGACAAAAGAATAACACTGTGAAATATATTACGTGCGTTTTTTTCAAAAATAAAAATAGAACATCGGAATTGAAATTCGTCCGTGCCGAAGTGCAGTATGGTGATGTTGTTTTGAATGATAAACTAAATACATCAATACATAATAAATAGGTAATCTTGAACGAGGATGTCATAAGTAATGTTTAGACTGAAACTAGTGTTCGTGCATATATTGGAAAAATTCTCACCATAGATGAATTAGTTTAATGAAGGTATATGGTATTCTAGAAAATATTAATATAAATTCAGTTACAAAATAATTTCCCTCTATGGAATATAGATCTCAGGAGATAAATACATTATTTAAATATGTAATACATACGTGAAAACTATGCACAGTTTAATATCAGAAGTAATGTCGTGGGCTTAGGAAGATATCTATGATAGTGTAAGAGGAAGAAATGTCTATGAATGCTGATTACCTTTACATTTATTCGTATTTTTATCCAATATTGCTTTTGTTGAAATAATGTTGCCATACCTAAAAATCAAAATAAATATGTTAATGACTTAATCTTATTGGTTATTAATGCGACTGAGAAGTGAAATAAGCAAAGTAGATATAACGTTTTATATAACAACATACATTTGGCACATTTGGACGAGGTCCTTGTCGCTAGTGTTCTGGCTGAGACCACGTATGTACAGGTTGGTGCGACTGAGTTGTTCGCCGGAGGCGCCAGTGGTGGAAGCGGAGGACGCTGGTGGCGGAGGCGCAGTGCTAAGGCTAGTGGAGCGAGTGCCACCTGCTGAGTTGGATGACGAGCTCGACGCCGTGTTCGCTGGTGATGCAGCAGTGGGCACCCGCGTCCCCGTCGCTCCGCAACCGCCAGTCATAGTTGTACTTGTAAACTGCAAAAATAAGGTCTACATTACGTTTTACGTCGTGTGTCCCAGAATGTGATCGTTGTTGTTTTAATTAACTTTAATTATTATATTTCTTATTAGTTATCCAATAAATAAAATCAATAAATATAATTTCTTTGATACCACCATATAAAACGAAAGGTAATGAAAAAAAATTGATCTTTAGTCGATATCATTGAAATTGCATTCGTAGAGACGTGCAAGGGATCAAGTTTTTAGTTATTTATCTGGCAGGTAATGAATAGGGACGGGTAATGAACGCATGTTGATTCCAAGCACGCGCCCTTAATCGACTCGTACGTCGGACGGACCAAGCCAGGAGAAGTCAACGGGTTACGGTATGGATTGCACGTGCTCGAATCGCAGTCGCTTACGAGGAAACAGTTACATGAGGTTTACTAGTCGGCATTCTAACCACAGTGCAGGAAATACTTACTGCGGCACACAGATTAACTGTGCATGTGCTTCTTTTAATTAATATTTAAATACTTCAACTCTATCCAATATGGTGGTCTATCAAGACTAAACAAAAAAATAATAAACATATGATTATAATTATTTAACTTAGGTAAAGATAAAAGTACCTAAATGAAGATAAAGCGAAAAAATAAAGTAAATTAGCTTAATATTATATGCGAGCTATCTATTCTATTCTATTTGCTATACGACTTATATTCAAACGTGCAACATAATTAAAATGTCTCGTATGAACTTTTTCCAGCATGTCACGATCGTTCGCAGCTAAATGGGATAACTGCGAAACATTCATTCTAGCTGAAAATTTATTCGAACCATTAGTGTCTACGGAGGTACAAATCTACATGCTGTAGTTATTTGCATTAAGTTAACATATTAAACCCATAAAATGTGGTGTCGTTTATAGAAGGATGTATCCTTGTATGGCGGAGCGATAACCCGTGTAAGCGAATTCTAAGTGGATACACGTAATATTCTCCGTGACATGAGGACATTATTCTGTAATAATTATTTATGAAAAAGAATAATACATTAAATACATCTTTATAGATCAAATAAAATATGTCTGTATAATACCGATGTCCTATATACGTATAAAAATTTACAAATCAATATGTAAAAATCGTTGCAATAGAAATTCTTGGAAATAAAATAGAATCAAACAAAAATATAATTTATTTATTTTGAAAAATTAATAATGATATAAGGTTGTTGCTGATACATAGTTACTATATAATCATCTGTAATATAAATTGTCACATCCACAATCCACGTGTAATTGCGTCAATTTAACTTTATTAAGTACTTAGAATATTTGATGTGTTTTTAAATGAATCATTTCTCTGCGTTCGTTTTCAGGTTGAAGTTTTACAAAGATTATGTTACTATTGGACAGTTTTCGCTAAGTTGAGACATGCTTTCTTGGATGGAGTTTCAAAGTTTAATATGAGCTGACAGTGGACGTAAAAGTTTCTCTACTTTCTGGGATATGCGATTTGGATTGGTTATGATTCACTCATGTTAAAAATAAAATGCTTATATACCTATAATTTAAATTAATTCAAAGGTAAGCGAACGGCTAAAAAAGACGAGATGGAAAAAGGGAGTTGCTTGCCAAGATGACATCCAATCATTACTTCAAAAACTTTGACGGGTAACATTGAAAAATATTGGTAAGCGCGTCTTCTCGGAATTCTTTAATTTATTACGTCTCCAGGTTATAAGGATAAATCTTTCAAAAGTATTTAACGAGAATTCTGTCGTTACGCGGTCGTGATGTACGTACTTGTATAGCTAATATTAATTTATTCAAGCATTATAATTTAATTTTAGTTTATTTTAGTGTCATGTTATAACTTGTACATTAAATAAAAATAAAACTGCTAAAAACGACATACAACATAGTAGAAAATATTAATAATATTATTATTTAGTCTGAAATTTCTATTTTAATTCATATGCGATTTCATTTAAATTCAAATTCATGTTCAGATCACAAAAGCAAGTTGAATTGCTAAGAGCTTTATGCTCGTCTATTTCAAGGATAAGAATGGAAATTGAATATTCGAATTTAAATATCTTTCAAAAGAATTTTAATGGTTTTTAATCATCAGTGATAAAATTATAGATTTAAAATACGCACTACCAGTATTTGTAATTTATTAAGTATATAATATAACAAGTAGTACCGAATAGTTTTCAAATATTGGAAACTAAATTTTTAATATAAGAACCTCGTAACTTGTTTATACGCTATGCAAAAAAGAAGTTAAAATTTGAGAGCCATTGTCGTTATGACTGTCTAGTGTATTGTTAAGTGTAGGGTGTCAGGATATAGCTAGGGCTTGCAACAAGGCAAGGGCCTGTATAAGAGCTCTCGAGCTCGTTTGAAGGGTTTTATCACCGTTTACTTAGGGAGAATGTCGGAATATGAAGACTAATTCACAACTTTAAGTGAGTTTACGCGTTGAATTAAGATTCTGTGTGAAATTAATGAGTGTTCTTCAAACTGAACAAAGTTTAATAATTGCTTATATGTGCACAGTTTTCCTACTATAAAAACGTTTTCTTAAACATCAACAAAGTTCCTTACGAAATTATTTACAATTTTTACTTACGTTTCGGAAGTTTGACAGTTCGTTCTGTTTAATGCAATAGTGTTTTTGTCTAATGGAGTGATGTAGTATGCAAGCCTTAATTACGCAGGTTTGATTAATTAATATGTGTACTCATAAATCAATCAGCGAAAAAGGTAAAAACTTTACACAAATTGAAATATTTTTGTCTTATTGTTTGTTTCTTGTATTTAGGTTTAAAAATAAAATGTTGCAAACATTTTATTTTTGAAAAAGCTCTATGATTAACTAAATGCATAAAATGTTATCTAGTAAGCTATACAGCTCGTAGAAATTGTGCAACCTTTTTATGTCCATAATGAACTGAATATTCAGTAATAATTTCCCATGGATAATATCTACGGTCCGATTATGCACTTTGCTACATGTATACCGCACACAATGATAGAAGTGACGATGACGTCATGCAATATGGGAATGGAGGGGAGTGAGCGGCACTCAACAGTTGGTCCCGGCTCGATAGCGCAGCGCGTGCGTGCGGCGCGCAACGTCACATGGTCGTCACGCAACCACGATGCATTAAATCCATTCGTATCTGTGCTCAAACTGACCATTTCGTTCCAATTTAATTAGGAGAACGGAATCAGTGCGAAACAGCTGTTTTTAACGAGTTCCATGAAATTCTGTTGAATAAACACGATAGGAACCGTCTGCTATTCATAGGAAGCTTGACGAAGTGAAACATAAATCCCATTCAATCTATTTAAATTGAGCGCTCCATTTGTTTTATCGTCGATCCAATCGGAGTATCGGTAAATCTATTCTATGTTGACAATTACGGGAAGCTTTATAGGAAGCTATATGTATGTTTATTTATGTCATTATGAGTATTTTCAATATGTGTAATCAGTAATAATTTCGACGATTGATTTAGTTCAACTCAACTTTATTCAATTGCTTAATATATTTTATATAATTATGAATAGATTATAAATAAAAGCAATATAGACGCAAAAATATGTATTTCATTTCAGCTATATTTTTTCGTACTTTCATATAAAGCATAAAACATTGAACACAAAAAACATTCATCAGCGACCCAACAAAATATCCGCAGCTGGCAGAGACTACGTCTTTTAGCCATTATGTTAATTTAAGAAAAGAGGCACTCTTACTACAAAAAAAACCCTTTTTAGTGCGATTTGATCCGACCCCGGTCCTCAATATTGAACAAATTTTTAAGATAGAATTGTGGTTTTATATTATATACATAAAGAAATAATGTAACTTTCAACATGTCTACATGCTATCGTTGTGTAAACACAAGTTGGCAAATTGAGCATCACCTTAAATTGCCACTTTAAACTTAGCGTGAAATCCTCTCACAAAACGTTAATCGAGGAATGTTTTTAAGGTCTCCACTCTCGAGAGGCTAGGGTCCTTCACCTTCCGCCATGGCTGAAATAAATCTAATTCTTTGGATGTCGGATATCAGCAAGCCTTGTTTATTTATACTTTCACTCGAAGTTAGGAGGGTCGCAAGTATGGGACATACTCCGCCTCATTGTACAAAAATAAACTATTATCTTCACTGAGTCAACAAACGCATAAGAGTTTGTTACGCGATCATTTCCTGATCTAAATATATTTTAAAGATTAATGCTTTGTAAAAATTATATAACATCGTATTACTTTTAGCTCTAACATAATTAGGATAATTTATTTTACAAAAATGTTGGTAGCGACGTATTTAAAATTTTCAGCATTATAATCGTGCATACGATGTTAGGGAAAATGAGCTGCGAAGAGGGTTGAGCGTGTGGGTGTTAGACAATTCCAGCGGATGACGGGAAAATAAATGATTGGATGAATGTGATGTGAACAGCTAATGCATTATTTAGCTGTCGATCTTTTGTACGATACCAAAACGTTATCTATATAAGACATTTTTTATGTCAGTAACATAGGATTACGTTAAAGTGAACACGAGACGCTTATGAATGCGAATGACACTTATGTTGCTTTTTTGAAAAAAAAAACACCGATCCTTTTACTAAAAAAGTATTCTCCATTTAAGGTGGTCACGTTTAGAAGAGGGCGCGATGAATCTAACAAGCTGCACGTTGTGACAGTTGTGACAGCTGACATATAGCAATCATTAATCAGGTGGTCACAGATACTTAACCACTATTAAAACTACCCGGTCAAATCAAATTCCCAGTTGGTTAATCATTTGAAATAGCTCATTGTATTTGATAGCAAGGATTAACATAAATAAATATTTACGACACCGCACTTCGTTTCTTTTATTTAACTTGTTTAATTATAAGCATCATTTTATTAAATGATTTTTGAGTAAATATTGTAATATGGGTATATTACTTTCTGAAAACCATTTTTATAAATATTATTAAAGTATGAGAACCGACCACTAAGAACATTAATTTAAAAGTAGTTTGGAAGTACGCAGTCATAATTATTAAATAAACGCAGTTCTAAATCTGTATACTAAAAATAAACGTATAAGCGTTTAAGAATGGTTAAAAATCGAGTGTTGTTTACGGAATAGTGAGGTCGCTGCTTAGAGTCGATGAACAGACCAACACAAAAACTAAATAAAACAAACTTTTAAAATTGATGGCTTTAAGCCTTCCACGCGCATTGCTTTACGGCTCTCGGGGATCATTTAGGATTATAGCAAGATAAAACTTACTTCTACAACAAATGTTAGACTGAAGCGAATATCCAGACGACTATAAGCTGGTTTTTGCGATTTAATAGATAACAGTTATATTTATCACTTATTTATTATTTATACGTATACGATACTTTCATTAAAACTTTACGGCAATAAATAGATTGTATTGAATAAGTTCGCTACGACAGAGACGTGAGATACGGAAAATGATAAAAAACTTTGTAAGACGCTTCCAGTATATGTAGTAGGATATAATAATATTTAATGAATAAGTTATATCATAAGCTTAATAAATTCAAGTTTTTTATGTGATTAAACGTTTCTAGGGTATTTTAATTAATGTATAGGATCAGCGTTTATTCATCAAAGACATTACTTTTATTTTAAGAAGTATGTATATAAAATATAAATAAGCATTGTAATAAAAGCTATAAAGGTCTTCCGCACATTACAATAAAACGCAGTGTTACTTCCGGATTAAGCACTATAGTACGGAACATTAAAAAGAGTTCAGCAACGGTCGGCCATGAGATAAATCCTGAAGGAGACGGTTCGTAATAAAACACGTACGATGCGGGGCGCTACATTTTATTTCAGAAAGCGATAAGGACGCGAGAAATTCCTTTTACGAGATTCTTGCGGAGGGGAGGTAGGGGTGCAGTGTGAATACTGTTCGTGTGCGACATCTGGTTTATGTCGGCGTTGGTTCGTAAACTCGGCGAGGGCGGAGCGCCTGTCGGGTCTGTCTCGACGCTCAAATCGTTCGATGCACTGTGACAATGATCAATGTACTGTAATTACTCACCACAGATATATGTTAACGAAAGCTCGGAACTCGAGTATTTTAATCACTAGTGATGTACGGTTCCCCTTCTGTTCGACCTTTATGTATCGTTATTTATTGGTTTATACCTTATTTATTAGTCTCTCGGTTGAAAGATGAACGCGCGTCAAGGATTTCATTTTTAATTATTGCCTGTATGTAGGATGTATGAATTATGTACATTCGTAGTTAAATATCTTTGAAATCGATTTTACAAATTAATTTTTCTGATAGCGTGTCGCCACTGAGACTCCGAATATAAATCCAAATTATTTTTATAAATATTCTTTATGTTATACTGCTATTTGATTTTACTGCAATTTTAATGAACCAATTTAAATATAATTATTAAATACATTTGAGTACAAACGTAATCTTTATACGCATGCTTAGTAAATATCAAAATAACGTTCGATTAGTTTTATATGTCGAAGCATGTTAAGATAATTTTATTATAATATATTTTTAATAAATAGTTATCAAGTTTTACTAACATTTATTTCATAATATTTGTTCCAGAATCAAGTCCTCCACTGCTGTTAAAATCATTTTCTTATTTGAATATTTAAATTACTTTATTCAATATAGAAGCATTAGAATTATTAATTCACGGTGAAAACTACAAGCGTTTCGGAAAAGAAAATACTCTGACCTGAGAAGAAACGGCGAATGAAAATCTATTTTTTTAATTGCATACAATTTTCAATTTAAAAAATAATTATATTATAAAATTTTGTTCCTTTCGTTATTTATCACATGAATTTTCCTTTACGAAAATGGTGTATTTGATGCAAGGCATAGAATCACGCTCTCTAAAAGCGTTCACGGTCCGTAGCCCAGCATTACCGTTTATAGGGGATTGCCCATCAGAGCCGTGTACTGAAGTAGCCGGTAATAACGCTTGTTGCCTTCTCGTTTCCACTTAACCCGAATAGGGTTATGTGTGAATAAGGAAGCTTCAGCGTGTTACTTTTATTAAATGTAAAATTTTGATATTTTATCTTTTATTAATGTAATTTAGGTCAGTTAAAAAAAATGAGTGTTTCGTTATTATATACTTTACTTGAATTTTTAAAAATAGTGTAGTATTGCAATGTTAAAATTATTTTATAACTCGTTTTTTTATTTTTTTCGTTGAGCGTTACAAGAGGAATCGTATCTGCAAAAATGCGTCATTGTACCACGTGCACCAACTAAAGCAATGTGCTTATTGTAATCAATAAACATACATATCATCTTATTACTGTTGAAAACTATTGAACTTCTCGAACTATAACCCCAAACCTTCCATCAAATGAGATCCGTTGACACTTAGTATTGCTATATGGACTTTATTATGAAATGTAACTTGTGCATTAACTAGTTTTATGCAAATCATGATACAGACATTGAGTGCTCCGACGAACATTAATCACGTTACACTGTTAATGTTTGTGTTTTGTATAAGGGTTCCGCAGACGCGGTTAGCCGAATTGATGGAGCGAAGTTCCCTCTTAATTACGCCTTGCTCTAACTCTTACTAAATTAAAGTAATTCCGAATTGCAGTTTAAGATGAAATATATTGGCTTTATTATATAAAAAACACCGATCGATATACATAATATATATAGTATTGCGTACAAATTTATAGTTTTTCATATCGTACTCGTATATCCAGCCTATCTTTGTAAATACTTTTTTTTTCTTCGTTTAATTAAAAATTGTTCTTCGAGACATTAAACTAAATTAATAAAGAAGAACTAAATAATAAAAAAGGTATTTAAATGGATGGTCAGTATATTAAATTCTAAGCGTCGTTCACGTGTTGATTTCTAATTTACTTAGTATATAGATAGTTTGTGATATATTGCATAATAATGCTGGACAATAGAGTTCACGCCAAGTTGGACATTCATTGTGGCCGACTGTAAATTAACTTATAACTATTCACATAGTTTATTAGCTAAGCTCCCGCTCTTCAACTATGTATCGTGGGAATATAGAGATTGATAGGATGTTAAGCAAAACCACGGAGACTCGCTTCCGTCAGGCATATTTACTATAATGAGTAACGCAATTGACTAAAAAGGTGTTTGTGTAGAATGCAATTACTTAGTGATAGTGTTCATGTATGCTTGTAGCAATTCAACTCAGTATTTGTAATGCGTAACCCTATTTAAAACGCCACGTTAACAGTGGTATGCGAAGTTAAACATCTTGTTAGAATTGGAATGTCACGAGGCTTATATTACATTGTAACTTATGGTTAGGTTTCTGTACTCATTTAAGATTATTATTTACATTAATTAAATTTCATATTCAACTGTTAAACATTTGTTGAACAGGTAAATAAGTACGGATATTAATATTTATTCACCTTAAGCTTTTAATCCGAATCGAAACAGCAAAAACTAATACTGCTCGGAATGTCTCAGTAATTACCGGATTAAAAGTCGCGTTGAATTTATGGACAGATTAGTGATAGTGGTCATTCGCACCGTTTGAGGTTTTTAAAAGAGAAAATGGTATTTTAAATAATTACTTCTTTAATGCCATGCTTTGCAATATTATTTCTATACTTTCAATAATAATATTTTGCAAGGGCAACTAGCGACAAATTATGTAATATGCAACCTTTTTGTTTTATGTACCTACCTACTAAAAGCAAATCTAAAATATGTGGTGAAAGCATTTATAGTAAATATGTTTATTTCTATTTAAAAATCTTTTACTAAATTATTTATTTTTTACGCAATTATAGTACTGATATATTAATGTTTTATTTTAATTTTCTACCTGGTGTTGCGTGTAAGGGCTCGGAGCCGCCGCGTAGGCCTGAGGTTGCGGCGGCGGATAGCGGCAGGGCTGCGGCGTATACGCCGCGGACCACTGCTGCGTACCGCCGCGGAACTGCGCGCCCGCGCTCGCCATGCGCGCCGCGCACGCGCCCGCGCCTGCGCCCGCGCTCGCGCTCGCGACCGTCACCGCGCCGCCTGCGCCGCTCGCGGAACGACAACCGACGGTACTCTGAAATTAATAATATAAATTTGAAATAAAATAACTACTCATTTACTAAAAAAAATTACATTTACAAATAAGTTTTTATTAAATAATAAAGTGTATGCAGTTATATGCAAATATTATTTGTACTAGACATAATTTAAATTATCTCCCTAAATAAAATCTGCTATTGGATCTCACGGATCGGAACGGAATAATTTGATTCTTTATCTGTTTTTTCGTCAACAATTTTCGGAAATCCGTGTAGTTTCGGAATTGGCCATCGACGCTCATTTGCAAAATTCAACCTCTATTTGCGTATACATCTAAAAATATGTTAAATGAAAATATTGTCTTGAAAATCGTATTTCAAAAACAGAACCTGCTGTATAATTAAGTACAAAAAAATAAGGTAAAAGTTATTATAAAATATACAAACATCATCTGTGAATGAGCTTACATCGTAAAGAACTGGTTAGATTTGGACTGGCTTTACATTTCGTATAGTCATTTTTATTTCATACCCAGTAAAAAAACGACTCGTTTATTCAATATACAAGTAATTGTAGTTTATAATAGTAGATATTATATATTTAAACACTTAAGTTACAAATGTTATTATAAAATAAGTTTTTTTTTTAAATATATATATTTTATTTTACTTAAGACGGGTTTTACTAGCTTAGTAACGTTTATGCTTTACAATACAATCACGATGCTATAAAATATATTAAAAAGAAAACGTTCAGAAAAGCTTTAGCATGTACGTTGTTTTAAAAGGCGTCTCAAGATGCCGCGATACTAAGAAAAGCACTATAACATTTAATACATTAATCGAATGTGTGGTTCCTGCTTTAATCAGCCTTAAGATCCTCTCTTTAGTATAAAATAAAAAAGGTATGCATTTTATTCTTAACTAGCTGACCCGTTTTCCAAAGTGTATGTTTTGCATTAGGGGTTCATCCCGGGACAGTCTTTCAAATAATAATATAAACTAATATTATTATATTATTGAGTCCGTATTATTCAACCATTTATAATATTATATAAACATTATAATATATTGAAATAATATTATTATAATATCTATCCGTCTATTTTGTAATACTTATCTTACTGCACGCTTCGCGTGTTTTTATGTACTGTTTCAGTCTTTTATAAAATCTCTCAAACCATTGATTCAAATAAGGCATTCTTTCATTTGCGAAGAAACTATCTAAATTATCGTAAAAACTCAACGCATTTAAATATACCGAAACTCCACATTAAAAACATCGGAGTAGTTACGAACAAACGGAATTGAAAAGCGACGTTGTATCACACGATTAAAGTAAATATAAAAAGTTATAATAGCCGCAGTTTTTAAATATATATAGGTAATTGTGTTTTCTTTATAATAGTTTCTAGGAATAAGAACGAGGCCTTAGAAAGATGTGCGATTTCCACGGCCTTTAATCTGTTGCGTCATGTACACTCTGACGTAGACATACATATGACTGTGAGAGATTGGCATCTAGGCATCTAGTGCTCCGACAGCCGTAACGAAGCGCGTCTTGAAGACTTTCGCAACCGTCTGGTCTACCTTATCATCATAAATGGGCTTTGCTTCATCTTTAGTGCAGTAATTTCCTATATAACGCAATCGCTGCATCGTCAGTTTACGAGGTTATAGCTGTAGGTAACAAGAAATGGATCTAATAACACTTCAGTAAATACAATCGGGATTATATTTTACAAATTCAAATAACAAATTCATGATGAAAATGCTATCTTGTACAAAGTACGAAGTACAAGTTGCAATTTACTTATGTATACATAATATCATAAGCAAGTTATTGTAATTATTAAATCTTTTAAGCCATTTAGCAGTCGAGGAATATGAATTACAACACTTAGTGTATTTAATATTTGTTATTCGAGGCGAGTGCGTTCACCGAAAATTAGATTTATAGTGGCAATAACAATGTATAATTTCACCCACCGACCCCCAGCTTCGAACTTAATTATTTGAGTCACGGAATTCCTAAAACCGTCCGGGAAACCTGAGGGATCAACACCGTGTTTCTTTATTTATTTTTTCACACAAATAACGTCCTTATTCTTTATATCTATTTTTTGCTACCGTAAAAAACTAGGTGAGTAAGACTGTCGAACGATAAGCCGACAATCCGCTTAGCGGGCGTGGGCGTGCGCTCTAAGGAATTAGAGTAAAATATAGATTCCTAATGATTGCTGTAGTGACGTTTCCTTGATGCTTCCAATCCCAATAGATAATATGGGCGGTTTTAAGCCCATCGAAACATGAGATCTTAATTCTTATACTATAAGTGGTAAATAATAATTCGTTATTTATAAAAAACGGTAATAATAATCCTCCTAATATTTTCATTCGACGTTTCATCCACAACTGACACTCCTAAAAGGGAATGTTCGCTATGCGTTAAGGCGGTCGCGACGATTAAGCCAATTATATCTAAATGTACTTACAACTTTAATGATTGAACAATTTCTTGGCTTGTAATACGTCATTATCTTTTATTTTATAACCGTTTTTGCAACCTTATAGACCTTGATTTCGGCTGGATAGACGAAAACACGATATGTAATAAACATTTAGAACCGCAATAATATTCCGATTTCCGAAAATCTTATTATGTCATACCAGAAGTTTTTTGTCTGATATTATTTAGGATGGATATAAAAAATAAACTAGAAAGCCAGATCGTGGAGAACTTATCATCTAGTGGTAAGGAATATAGAATTTTCTCGTAGGAGATTTAGTTTTATGTCGAGTGAGAAGAGTGGCGACGGTAGGTCGCGACAATGTCTCGGCGACGCGCCTTAAGACGCTCCTTTTTGTATCTCAAGGACGATAGGTCTTGAGCTAGATAAGCTTAGATCTAGGGGGTTAAAACTTGCCTTGATCTATATTGTCTTGGGTAAAAAACATTGTTGATTCACAATCGTCATCCATATTGTCCATTTAGTAAAAACATTATAATATATTTATGCAAATTATAATTGCAAAACAATGTATTGTATATATTCTGTAGTTTTGAATTCTTCATAATGTAGTATTGAATATTTATAAATTGAAATGCAAACTGAAAATACAGTACCAACCATGTATAATAAAGAGTGTGGGAAGGATGTTATGGATGCTCTTTAGTCTTGGTATTTCTCATAAGCATATAGCCTTGAGAAGAATTGCAAAGTAATTTTATCTTTATGTGTTATTTAAATTAATACGTTTATTAAGATAAGCTTATGTGTTGATGGGTGAACAAGTATGAACAATTATCTTTTTTCATAGTATTTACGATTTAAAGGAGGAAATCGGTCAAAGCCTTCTCGTTAAAAGGCTTTTGTCTAGTACCTGTTTTTGGTACATATTATTATTAAAGGTTCCGGATTAACTTACATTATTTCTCACGTTGGTGAATATGTCGTGATGACGAATGATAGCCGTTCAATCTTATAATATAAGCATAACAATGTCAAATATAAAATGTAAGTCAGACATTTAATAATAATATCTATATATTTATTGATAATAAATTAATTACCTTCGATTAGCGTAGTATATTGTGTCACTAGTATGAGACATTTTTAACATTAAGTGACGTCATGTGATGAAACTGTCATTATTAGATTGACCTTGAATTGACCTTGAATGAAATCTATGTTTATATATATATAGGTAGGACGTGTATTATACATTTGGTAGAATTTTATCCAACACAGTTAGGATTCCTCAAGAAGTTTTCCTTCTACGCGGAGCGCGATATTAAATAACTATTATATGATATGTATTAATATCTATATTTTTTTTATTATGCTTCGTGTTCCCTGTAAATGTACAGGGCTAACTAAATGAGCCCGTTAATTTACTATAAGATTTTATATTAAATAGAAATTCGCCTTTGTTATTTATTTTTTTAAATATACTCGCAACTAAATATATTTTAATAATATATATGTTGTTTATTTATTACACCTTGTCTTATATGTACGGAAACAATTTTTAGAGATTTTCATATTTAAACATTGTTAGTTTTACTTTCTCCTCGTTGGTGTTCAATATATTTATCAAATACTTAAAAAAGACCCAACAAAATGAATTTGTTAAAGGATACTTCGATTTTTTTTTTAAATTATAATATTGTTTTTGAATATCGTCATTTTCATACTTTTAGCTATGTCACTAAGCATACGCTTTCTTGATATTATTGATATAATATATAATATTAATAAAATGACTAATAATAATTTAAGAAAGAGGATTGTGTTGCAATGTGATCATGATTATAAAAGTTTTGCGTTAGCCTTTATTTTGTCTCATATCAAAGAATTCTTATATTTGATCTTTAGCTTTTGAGAGATTATTTAAAAATAAATCGTGTATAATAAAAGTAATATAAGTGGAAGTATTTTTAGGGTTGTTTTGCAAACACTCCTGCGATGTATGTTTTATTTTTGCTAATAAATAAAATAGTATATAAAGACAAAACATTAGACGAATTGTATTGGCATTTTAATGGCCTCCACTTCAAATAAAAGAAAGTAAAACCAATAAGTTTTACAACATATGTGTATTGCTAGCGGAAGAACGTTTAATGTTGACACTTTAACGGCTAGCCAATAAGAGGCAATAAAACAGTCCCATGGGCCATGACACATCTCAGATCAGGCTAAATATAGTAGCAATTTAAAGAGATTTAAGCATATTATTATAGTTAAAGCCACTTAAACCTTTTTTATTGCAATTTTGTGTAATAAAAAAGTGTAAATAAAATTAACATCTCTAGTATTCCATGGTAATTTAAAAATAAATAATGAAGAACACAACGATAGCTTTGTTGGGCAAAAACTCGTTTAAACCTTAACTTATATGATAAACGCGTAAGTTAGTTTGTTTATATTTTGTTAGATACGCTTTCACGTATCAAGTACTCAACCGATCATTATGAAATTTTGCACACGCATTGTCAGGGGTACAGAAAAGGATATAGGGTACCTAACACCTGCCCCCTTACACGCAGGCAGTAACTAGTTATTAAATATTTTATTTGTGCGTGTATGGTATTTTTAACATATTATTCGCTATCGCATGAAACATTGAATTAATATTCTATTGTTTCGATTGATGTTACTAACCAGGCTTATGAGTAAATACATACATCTATATATATATGAGTGTTGGAATGTTTGAAAGGGTTATCTTATATGCAGCTGGTAACAATATCTGACATCTCTATTTAGTATATTTTATATAGGATTATAGATAGTATTTTTGTAAAAATTTATATAGACTTATCAACACTTCACACCTTATCAAAGTCATAAAAATACTCATCATTTTTCAGAACTGTAAACGATATAAAATATAGTTTAAATTATGTGTATTAGTATCATCAACGTTCTATCAGTGGCGCCTGACTGATACAAAAACTTTAAACAGCTGTTGCATGCCGGAAATTCGCTAGCTAGTGTTATAATGAATGAATGAGTCATTATTTACTAAAACAGAACAAAACAACAATTACATTAAACGTATGTGGAATGATCACGTATTTACTAGTATAATGCAGCCATTTTTATATTTTTAATAGAATATTTTGAATTAACTCAAAAGAAGCGAGGCGCTGGGCGAGTTAGTATGAAGTATTAGAACGGATTATCACTGGTTAGATCCAAGGGAAGATCGCTTGGCTATAATATTATTATGTGTGCAAAAATGGCCTTATCTGTTATGTACGCGTGCGAAGTAGGGGCGGATCGCTATCAGCCCATATGTTAAAGACTGTGTTTTAGGTGATATTATTTTATTACATATATATCAAATAAAAGCTGAAATAAACTTTTTTTATATAATTTACTTCCATATACATATAAAAAGAAGACTATCTCCATAAAATATTATAATTGATTAATAATAACTTTATAAGAAGGTTGTATATAAGTGTTTAAAATACTGGCACGTAGGACGAACGAATAACACAAATATGAATGTGGTGTGATTGAGTGCATAATAAAAAAGCCGAGTTTAATGAAAACAATATTAATGAATGTAAGTTTTAAAATATTTCATATAAAATCGTAAAAAAACTAAAATGGTTATGTGAGTTTTTAATTTTACATATTAAAGTGTTCATGGCATAGTCTGCTTAATATCATTTTTAATAACGGACACAAAGGAATCTGAAAACGTATAAAAATATATTAAATACGTTTTATCCAAATAAGGCAAGCTTATGCTTATAATATACTAAACATTACGTAAATGAACTGTTTATAGCACTTTAGTGTAAGACTCAATCAGATTGTAATATATAATATTAGATGTAATACTAATTATTATTTAATATTATTGGCGACTATCTGTCAAATTGAACAATATTTTCAATTAAGCAATAATAATCTAATAATAATTTTTAATCTAGTAACAAGAATATTGACAGATATTCGTCATGGGAAATTGATTGATTTTGAATTCCTACTTACGAGCATTGCGTCATATCAAGTTTCTAACATTAGTTTAGATGTATTGAAAGATCTTAATATGATTGTCAATTTAATATCATATATATCAATAATCCAGGCCAAGAAAGTGAAACTGGCTTGGTGATTATATCGGATGAGGTCAATTCGTGCCGCTCAGCAAATTAGAAGGCGCCTCAGTTATTTCAACCACTCTGGCGTCCACCCCTCCCCGTCCCCCTGATTGTCAGTTCATAGCTGCAAACAAAGCCATGATGACGAGCTCAGTTGTCTTCCCCGAATACCAAATACCGCCCACAAATTGTTAGTCTGTCAACAATGTAAGTAATTTGTAACGTTTAATCTCTGACGTTGACTAGGTATCGATATTAAACTTGCAAGGCTAACATATTTTCCTTGCTAAAGCCTATGAGGTGATACCAAAAATATGAATATGTCATATTAAAAAACAATAGACTACAATTCAAAGACATCATGGGGTATCACTTGTGAGCTGTCAAAAATAAAATAAAACGACATACTGATCACATAAATACAAACTAATATTATTAAGTATATAATATTTGAATAGTATTGTGTAACTTAATTTATGTATTTTTTTCAAAATGATGGCTTGATAATTATTTCTTTGAGATATTAAATTTAAACTTGGATTTCAATACGATTAAACCACAAAAGATTAACAGTATAAGCCAAACAATTAAAAACAAACAAAGATCACTGAACATTTTATTGGAATACTTTTTGTAGGCAACTACCTGTTTTATAATTTATAATCACACGCGTGCACAATAAAGTCATTGGTATGAACGGAGGCTCACAACTTTCATACTACGCAAATACGTGAGGTAATTATTGCATTCAAGTGCGCACTGTTTAATAGATATTTTCTTCACGCTACAACAACTTGAAAGAAATTCTTATAATGTAAGTAACCGCGCTTTTCCAAAGTAGCCTGTTATTTTCACGCAACAAATATCAACGATATATTATAATGGAGACACCTAATTGGATTTCGTTTTGAAGTACTAAATGCATTTCTTTAAATATGTACTATAAGCATGATGTCAGCCGACTGTGGCGGTGACGCAGTTGGCACATGCCAACCACATGAGCAGTCGATTGCATTTGCACACAACGTAAATGGCATACGAACGCATATATTTAATTTTGCTGTAAAAGAATGAAATAAAATTAAAGCAAACCATTGTCGCTTGATTCGCTTGCAAAATGTGCATAGCATGACTGTATCATTTGTGTGGTATAAAGCTCGTGTGAGTGCTAGAACAGAGAGGGGTTATTATTCAGCAGTTTTTGCTCGAGCGGGCGGCACATTTGTATGCGATCCGCTTCGTCGGTGGCTGCCCGCGAGATTAGCGCCTGCCAGTACCTACCCGCTGCGTAATTAAACAATTCCTGCTTTTGAGTTATTACGTACTAGCTACCCTATTCGTCTGTGGAAATATTCGCTCAGCATACATTTTAGGCTTCATTATAGCTAGATTAAATTTTAAATTGAAACACGCATAGAGGCTAACGGTAAAGTCGCAACATGCCTCTAACCACATAACTGGTCCAAAGCAGCTATTATGTGTTGCTCGGTAATAAGGAATTTCATAATAGTGGTGAGCTAACGTCCTAACTCAGGCATAATGTAAAAATGCCTTATGTACTTTAGCGTGAATGCGTCGTCGCAGAGTGCACACACATACATTCAAAGCGACGCGTGTCGGTATGTGTGTCATCTCGGGTGTAGTGGTGGGTGCGGAATGCGGCCGCGTCCTTCGGCATACGCCGCGCCGGTTCATTTGCACACAAGCGAACGATTCCTATCCGACCAAACGCAGACAGACATTTTATAGCTTCCCAATTTATCATTTAGATATCAACATTTGGCTTTATAGCTTCGGTTGGGCTGATCAGTTACTCTTTGATTGTACATATCCCGTTGCCAGTATTGCCTTTTCGCTTTGTTTTGTAAACAAAAGAGGAGCTTCAGGCGGTTTAATATAACTCTTACTTTTGTAGCATATGAATATTTGTCATTATTTTTTTCTATAAAACAGCGACTCCTGGAGTCTAACATATTATTTGAATATTTATTAAGTTACTTTTCATTAGGACATGTAAAAAAGGTGAAATCGTTTAAATAAAAGGATAATATATTAAAAATATTAAGCGCTCACTGCTTTATCAGACGTTCGAGCAGGGGTCAGTAAACTTTACAGTCTCAAGCGGACTATGTACGAACTACAAAGAAATGTCTATATGAAGCCACGATTTTTCCGGAGAGAAACGTAGTGTCTTTGCATACTAAATACATTGCGAGTTTAGTAGCAGATTTATTAAGAGTTCGTGTAAAGAATGCAGTAATATCACGTTAACTATGGAAAAGGCGGAACTGACTATCGAAAGATTTTGAATATTTAGCCTTTTACACAGAGAGGGCTATAAAAATTCTTCGTCTGAGCTTTATGTTTAAGTTATGTATATACAGTAGATACAGACTGCAATATAATGTACATGAGTCGTTTATTTTATATGCGATTATAATGTCGGTAGCAACAATTACACAAATAGATTAGTATTTTCACAAAGGTAATAAATATTCGTAAGAGATATACATATATCGTAGTAATAAATGAAAGATATTGGGTAAAAATATATTTCAATTGTATATATCATTTCGTGATTGTTTACGACGCATTCGTTCCGACGTTTTGGGGATTCTTAATTTTTGACTGCTTTTCTGGCATCAGTCCCGTTTTTGCAACACAATGGGTACATTGTGCGCCAATAACTTTTTTATAACTGACGGCAGGCTGGCGACGGATGATACATTATATGAACAATATAGCAAACATTATGCACTGTTTAGTACATTGTATGCCGTTGCATATTTCATGCTTCGCCTTGCTATTGGGGTCATTACCGCATCATGCGAACTATTAGGACGTCGGTAATGCGGTTAAGTGTGGGCCATAATAGACATGACATAGACATAACCGTCTGCATCTAAAATGAAATTGAAAACATATATTTCAAATTTAAAACATTAAATAATATGAATAATGTTATTAAAGTAATTCGTATATTGATATATAGTGAGACGAATAAAGTGTTTCAAACAATTCTTATCTGAAAAATTTAAATTCAACTATATATATTTAATTGTAAATAACTAGCTAAGACGTTTTGTCCCATGCATGATACTAGTCTTATTAACTTATTCATACAGTAATAAGAAAAATGAGATAAGAATTATTATTAACTGTTTTATATAAACGCAGGTATGTGCATCGTGAATCATACATTAGTCAGATTGTTTGTGAAATTCTTTATGATCGATAAACGCCTGTTAAGGCTGTTAACTCTACAGGTGAATATACTGAGGACAAAGGCGTACTCATAGGTTATTACAGTACTGATTGCAAAGAAATACGGCCGTTAAATATAAGTAATATAAAAATAAAGTGCTATGGTATTTCGCGTAATTAAGTACTTCGTTTCTTGCAAGTTTTATAAAAACATAAAAATAACACAAAGTGCTATATAAGTTATTGTAAAAAGTACTTGAAAATGAATAACTTGGCCGGTATTATAATGCAAACTGAATATTATAACACCGAACACCACAAAGTAATTATATCTTCGTTGAGGAAAATTTTTCTTTTGTTCTTAATAAAATATATATAAAGTTAATTAAAAAACATTATATATATGATAAACTCTTTGATTTTTATGTTACATTTATTATTATTTTTAATTACTAAAAAACATACTTTATTATTTTCAGTAGATTGCGCCTCAGCGTTAGCTTCGCTTGTAACTAACTTTTAAAATTACGTTTCAAAAGTGCTCGTAAGAGCCTTGAATATAGTTAAATTTTTAATTATAGAACAAGCTAACTAAACAATGATGACGACTGCGCTTTATTTATTTTCTCATTTTTCAGATTAGTGCTCCAAAATAGCTAAGGAGATTTTATCAGGATATCTTATCAATGACTCAATCATAAATAAATATATATATTGATCATTCAACTTCGATTTGAACTTGCAATAATATTGTACAGTCTACTTTCAAAAGGGTTTTTGAATCGATTAATATTGTAAGCGGTAACGTCGAGTGGAGTCTGAAGTCTAGACGCCAGATTATTGGAGGACGTCGGGACCCTTTGTAGTTAAATTCGGTGCTTTTTCCTTATTGTGAGCATGAAAATAGAAAAGATTGTTCGGCAATAATACTTAAATAAAACGTAAATATAAACAATTGGTGTTGAAATTTCTAGAATATTTTATTTTCGAATAAACATTTAGTTTTCGAAATATACTGTGGTAATTTTCTCTTTGAAGTTATTTTTTTTTGTTTTTGATAGTTTATTTTTTGTTTAATTTTTTTTACTCACCTTTATTTGTTTCTTACTTGTGTTTTACAGAACACAGTTTTGTCACCAAAATATTAAATTATTAGTAATTAATACTGTGAAGATACTAAATAATGTCTGTTCTCGAAATATAATGCCGTCATGCCCTAGAAAAGGCTATTTATTAAACAGTTTCATGCTATTGTTGTTTTTGCAGAGGTGTTTGATAAAAGTCTGTGAGGAAACGTTGTAATCCTCGTTCATTGGGATTACCGACAAACCAAAGGTTACAAAAGATAACTAGGGTCACATCACAATGGATGGAATAACAATACTTTATAGTAATGACGCATGTGTTATCGATTTCTAATCGTACGCCCCCGCATCGAGTCGCGTCCGACTATTGTGGTGTCACATTCTATACCCGATACAATCGTCCACACGTTTGATATAACTTTACATAGATTGATAGTTCTGTATATAACAGTTTATTATTTAAAAAAAATAATTAATAAGCAGTTGTTCTCGTAACGATATCATTATACATAATATACTTGTGCGTATAATTTAATTTTGTTGTTTATTTTTGAACTATTTTGATCATTATTCGCTTTGAAAATGTCAATTTCAATTTGGCAAAACATTTTGATGGTCATATAGAGCAATCCATTTTAATTCAGTAAAGCAATAAAGAATGTTAATATGCCATTTTATCCGGCTAAGTACACTGCAGACATTTGCCGAGCGAAAACATTTTTGGCTGCGGTTGCAGCCGACGTCTTTATTGCATGTAGGAAATAGATAGCTTCAGTAAAATTACTTTTCATACAGTTAATAACTACGGAACTTCTTTTATGTTATATTATTAATGGACCGTACATAAATCTCAACAATTTTATTGTTATAAAATGCCGTCTATGCCAATTTGTCTATGTCAACTCTTTAAAGTGACTTCCTATTTTCTTTAAAAAGGACGATCGGTATTCCCAATGTTATTTCGTATGTTTTGCTAGTCATGCAAATTTATTTAAATTTCAAAATAGTGCTTTTAAATGCAAACTTTATTTCATATTCAAATATGACATTCAAATGAAGATATGAACAATCTATGATATGTTTATATTTATGCAATAAATGTTTCAATAAAAAATTTATTGATCGTTTTTTTATGTAATAATTATTATTTTTATAAGTCTAATTGTAAGTTTGTTGTAATGAATTATGAAATATACAACTAAGCAAATGAACATATAATTTAACCATTACAATAAAAATACACTGTATTCGTGACTATTATATTGTAGTAAATATCTTGTAATAATTTTCTTGAAGCAAACTGATTTAAAATATTATTAAACTATTACTCTATGAATGTCTGGTCATATCAGTAGGACGGTACCGCCCCCATCCACAATCAGTCGTCGCTGTCAACTGTCGATTAGTTCGACCCGTCGCAATTTCAAATAGATAGAATCCCCATGAGGAAACCCGACTTATTTTAAATGGTACTATTTGATAATAGAAGCAAGTTTTGAACTGTCTATTTTTATTGTTTCCGGCTTATGCAGTCTGTAAACGGATGTGTCTTTTTTCAGTATTTTACTTTGTTGATTTTTATTAGAATTCGTTTTTGTTTTATACGCTATTTGTTATTGAATTAGGATCGGGCCACATATGAACGTAACGAACTTAATTTATTTATGTATTTCTATGGTTAGAGACAGGAAACTACAGCATTTGTATTTTATGCATATGAATTTATACTGATAACAAAAAACTTTTTTTACAAAAATATGCAAAACCTAACATCATGTAAACGTCCAACAGCTGGACAAAGACTTCCTCTCCTCAGTAGAAGATTTGCATTTATTCAACCAGGTGGTTGAAACGCGGATTGGATATACAATCAATCAATCAATCAATCAACAGCCAATCGTTGTCCACTGCTGAACATAGGCCTCTCCCAAGGTGCGCCAAAGCTCCCTGTCCTCCGCCTTCCGCATCCAGTTGGTGCCCGCCACCTTCTTAAGGTCGTCGGTCCACCTGGCTGGAGGGCGCCCTACGCTGCGCTTGCCGATTCGCGGATATACATATGGTTGAAATTCCATCCGAGCATCCATGTTGTTGTTCATCAATGGTGCCCGGTCTTGTACCCGCAATCTTCAGTTCTCGCTTACGTGACTCACTTGATTTAACCACTGGGCCATCTCGGCTCCATTTTTTGCACTTTTCCTATTTATTCTTAGATAGGCGGAAGATTGTTATTGTTAGCATACTCGGTTATATCGTAACAATAGCACAATTAACGAATTATAAAAAAATACCAGAGGTGGTTTTGTGATGTACCCTTTGTTTTCGGAACACATTATCAAATCTTATATTATTACACGAAATAACGTCTTGTTAGTTTTGATCTTATCTAAAATCAGAATCAGTAAAATGAAAATAAATATCAATACGAGTTAAATGAATAGTTATAATGCAATGTTGTATTATGTATTGTTAGAGTCAAATTGTGTAGGGGGTGATGTCCTGTCCGACGCGACGTGTCACGCGACGCAGGGTTTTGTTTGAAAACAAACCTAGATGGGAGAGTCGTAGCGCTGATGTGTATATGTTTCATTTTGTGAATTCATCATTCTGCATATGATTTAAAAATGTAACGTTTTGGATCTAAATTCTAGAATTGTTTTTATGTGGAATTGATTATATTTGGAGACTTATTAATTTTATATACATATATTAAAAAATCAATTTG
Organism: Nymphalis io; assembly: GCF_905147045.1. Taxonomy (NCBI): domain Eukaryota; kingdom Metazoa; phylum Arthropoda; class Insecta; order Lepidoptera; family Nymphalidae; genus Nymphalis; species Nymphalis io. The sequence continues at coordinate 6,316,729 of NC_065902.1, read as the reverse complement.
CTGACGTCAAATTTAAATCCTTATTTGATGAAGCAATTGCTGTAGGTTTAATCCCCACATATTACAAAAACAGTCCCTCACCGGCTCTGTCTGTGTGAACGCGATAATCTCAAAAACTACGGAACGGATTTTCATACGGTTTTCATCAATAGACGGAGTGATTCATGAGGAAGGTTAGGTGTATAATTTACTTAGGTTTTTAAAATTATCTGAAATATGAAGATATACAATATTACATGAATTACGATGTATACGTTCTATATAGACCCTTATTATGGCCGTGCGAAGCCGGGCGGGTAGCTAGTTTACATAAATATATCCCTAGCTTAAAAAATATTTTATAAGGTAGGTCTTGTATTATTTAAATATATTTAATTTTGTATAACAGTCTAAACAATATACGAAACAGAAAATAATTCAGTTTAAACAAATTTTTAACTAATGTTTTACATAACTGTTAATCAGTTACATAAAATAATAATAAAAATAAATAAATTCTGAACTCACAATGATCGTTAGTAAATGCGAAACACGAACACGAACGCTATTCAAAATTACATAGATGCTATTTAAGATTAGATTTATCAAACAAGAAGCGTGTTGCATTAATATCAAAAGTGTTGTATAATTTTTTTTTTTGGAAGTAGAAGTCTATTTTTAAATCTATTGTAATAAACCAAAGCAAAGTTGAACTGATATTATAACATTAAGTTAAAGTTTACCTACCTACCTAAAGTCTTAAGGCTTAAAGTAAGCCTAATTCTGAGAAGCGATTCAAGTAGGGTGGGCCGGAATTATCATAAGTTGGAATTAATGTTCAGCCGTATAAAAAATATACTTTGCGTGTGTGGTATAGATATATATGTACGGTATAGTATGCTGCAGCTCGTAAATATTTCACTCACAAAGGATTCAACTCTTGTTAAAGAGAAGGATGCGGCGTTTAATTCACCACGATGCTTCACAAGATAGATTTCCTCAGGATATTTTCTTTCCACATTGATCCCGGACTAAATTGTAAACACAAATAGTGATCGATTTTATAGTATCAGTATATAGTTAGTATTAGTAATATTTATATAGCTGAGATGGCCTAGTGGTAATAACGCGTGAATCTTAACCGATGATCGTGGGTTCAAACCCGGGCAAGCACCACTGAATTTTCATGTGCTTAATTTGTGATTATAATTCATCTCGTGCTTTACGGTGAAGGAAAACATCGTGAGGAAACCTGCATGTGTCTAATTTCATTGAAATTCTGTCACATGTGAATTCTACCAACCCGCATTGGAGCAGCGTGGTGGAATAAGCTCCAAACCTTCTCCTCAAAAGGGAGAGGAGGCCTTAGCCCAGCAGTGGGACATTAACAGGCTGTTACTGTAGTAATATTAGTATTAGTATAGTTAATTTCACTAAGACGAATAAAAAATACATTTATTTGTCTTATTTATTGTACATAAAATGTGCACTATGGCGACACATTACCTATACGTAGTATGTAAGTAGTCTTATAAGAAGTTTTGACTCGTCATGTTACGTGATTAAATGAAGTCTATCATGAATTGCGAATATAGATTGTACTAAGAAGAATCGGATAAAATGGATTAGTTAAATTACTATTTATTATATTACAATACGATTCTCATTTGTTCAGTTAAGATTTTAAATTTCAATCTTAGGTTTTGATTTAGATATTTGCAGCTTATTAACTCTCGCACTCGCTGTATGCATTTACCAGCTTTACAATGCAAATATTGAATGCGTGTTCTAACACTAGTTTATACCTTTAGGGCTCGAGGTAAGGGTGAGTGGGGGTGGGCAGACAGTTTGATTGATGAGGAGGGGGCGCATTGAGCGTACGCTCGCCGTTCACCATTGTCCGAGCAACGAAACAACTGCACGGACAGAACAGCCGCTTTTATTATGATGATTATCTCACAAGGGATTTCTAGATCAACATTTCCTAGATTGGTAGTTGATTAGATTTGCTTGACGTCAGTAACGAAGTTCATATTCACTCTGTTATATTAAATATATACATTCACATCATGAACTATGATGTAGACCATTTTTTACGCCGTATCCGTTATATCTATATCATAAGAAGCAATGATATTACTGAGTAAAGTTGTAAGGCTTAAAATTTGGTGACTTCGTTTTGTAATGTATATGTGCACTAAAAGGATTATTCGAAATTTTGATTCAGTTTTAAATTTCGTTTCATAATTTTTAATGATATGTCATTATTTTAATCCCGCCAAGACAAATTAATATGGTTGTAATATTATGTTTTTAAAAAAATAGAAATTGACGCGCGTTAAACGCACGTATGTATACGTATATTTTATCCAACCGACTTGTTTGAAGAGTAATTTATTCTAGCTCTTTAAATTAGGCAAACGTGACGTGTGTTGGACGCATCTTATACGATATTTTACGAAAATATCAATAAAGAAAATCTTAACGTGTTAATTAATGTTTTTTAAAATAGACAAGACAAACTGATTTTATGATTTCTTTTTGGATATAATTTAAAATTTTAGTTAAAACCTTCCTTTAGTTAAAACCTGTAACCGACAAGAAATTTTGAAAAGCTAACACTTTTTTAAAGTCAATGGAATGGAATACCACTCGTGTAAAATATTTTTTTTTACCAGTTAACTAAGACAAATAAACATACTTTTGTTTTTTTTTTATATTAGACATACTCAAAATTATATTTTAATGGCAAATAATTGTTTTAATAGCTATGTGATTCATGTTTCTACAAAGAAAATCATTCCCAGAAACATCATGTTATGTTAATGCTATCAATATAGGTCACATGTACTCTTTAAATATAACAGAGATTAAACTACGAGTCGATTGTTTCTCAAACAGACGATTTAACGTATGTATTCTCCAAGTTATATCAGCAGCTTAGTCAATATAACGCCAGATGGAAGGATTTCCAATATCGTTTGCAAATAAGTCTTGGCTAAATTTAACTTTGAGAGATTAAGGTTCTTACCAGATTTAGTGATACGTGAGTAACTATAAATACTAATACAAATAAAATGTACTTCTGACAATTTATTTTATAATAATAATAATATCCCGAGACATTTTTCACACACGGCCATCTGATCCCAAATTAAGCTTGTACAAAGCTTGAGCTATGGAAACCAGACAACTGATATACTACATATACTACTTTTCTTTTGTAAATACATACTTATATAGATAATTACACCCAGACTCAGGACAAACAGACATGTTCATGCACCCAAAGGCTGTCCTGGGTGGGAATCGAACCCACAACCTTCGGCGTGAAAGGCAAGTATGTACCAACCACGCCAACCGGCTCGTCAAATATTGAGAATAAATTTGATCTGAATTGACGATTTTAGTGCACCTATTGACACAATCAATAGCTTTTTTTATGTATCATATGCATCATGTGTAATAATTATATACAATTCGGTTTCATGGATGAAAATCAACGAATACTAACTCAAGGCTTAATTATTATTAATCTATCTGTGTCGTACAGAACACTAACGCGTAATATATGAATGATCTTAAAACGGACATAAAATTTACTAATTTGTAAACGTTAATTTATTTTTAAAATACGATAAGTATTTTAAAAATAATGACATTTATTATCTGTTTTTAGGTAGTAATTTATTAGACACACTTAAAAAAAAAATATATTTTTTTTTACTTCTATTCTATTTAGCTGCTTCTTTTGTATAAATATACGGATATTAAAGAAGAAAAAGCACGTTTGTGATTTTTGACAAGTGGGCCATCTTATAGTAAGTGGTCACCACCGCCATAGACATTGGTATTGATAGAAATATTAATCATTCCTTATATCGCCAATGCGCCATTAACATCGAGAACTAAAATGTTATTTCCCTTACCTTGTGCCTGTGTACCTGACACACTGGCTTACTAATCCTTCAAAACGGAACATAATACTAAGTATAGCTGCTTGGCAGTAGAATGTATGATGAGTAGGTCCTACTTACCCAGACGGGTTTGCACTATGCTCTACCACCAAGTAAAGTTCAATAAATTGTTTTTACTTGACAAAATAAAGGCAATTGAAAACAAAACAAAGTCAATAATGACTCGAAAAGGAAAAATAGCGGATATTCAAACAAATAAATGAAGTGGAAAGAATTTCTCGAGAGGGTACAAACACGGCGACGACTACGATGTGTCGCTCGTAGACGTGGCATGAAATAGGTTGGAAAATAACTCGGATCCCGCGGGCACGGCTGCGATTCAATCAAGTCTGATTCAGAATTTTGGAGTTCGTTTACCAAGCGACTACGGAGGAAATCCAACCGAAGGCAAATAAAGTAAAAATCGAGTACGGAATGGAAGTTCTTAATCGTTTTACGCGGTACGTTTAATCTCCAGACGAGTTTTAAATCAAAATTAAGCGGATCTCGTGCATTCCCGATATTCAAAGCATATGATGTTGTTAATATAAGAGGACTTTTTCAATTCGAATGTTTTTGTATCCCTTCTTGCATGTTTATTAATCTGCTTATTTTACTTGTTTAGATTTTAACAAGTTCGATTTATAAAATGTTTTAAAAATATTCGTCACTCGTTCGCCATTCGATGATTTGATGTAATTTAAAAATGATCTTATTATGAATATTTCACTTGGCACTTACAGCTTATAAATTGAAATGCAAATACTTACTTAATTCGTAAAGCCAGTACTCGGTACGGACAGATGTTTAGATCCCAATATTGTTCCTCGATTTAAGTTGACATGGTTCTAATTAAACTGTCGTTCGTCGGTTATTCCGGATTAAGCCTTATGTTTGGCAAATAAGCGATGCTCATCGACATAAAACACATGGAGCGATTAGCGTCTATAATTTTAATAAATCTTTACAGTATGATGTTTTTAAGTGTATTGAAAAGTTCTAAATTATAATTACTTGTAAGAGAAATAAGCATATCTTTTCATCTTTAAGTAAGCATATACTCATATAAAGTATATTACACATAGAGTACAATTTACATTAAACTGCCATCTTTGTGAAATTTCAATTAAATTTTGTTATAAGAGGCCGGTCTAAAAAGTAAATCTGTGGATATAACTATATTATTAACTGTTTATTTGAGTTTGGATTAATATAACATATAATATAACAAACATATTTAAAATTTAATCTAATTCGTTCATATGTATCAAGCAAGTAGTTTATTTACAGAAACGAATCGAATTAAAGTCACGCCGTTTTGACGCATGTTATTCTTAATATTTAGTTATAAGATTTTGATTAAGCCATTTGTCTCAGCTGTGCTTGAAATTTAATAGTGTTACCAGACTTAGTTGTGACTTATATATAGTTATTGTCGAATCTGACTCGCACTGTATGGAATTGTTTTAACACTGTAACGTTAAAACAATCAAATAATTTCTGTCTCGTATTTAAGAGTTTTAAATACATCTATTGCAATTAATTTATGTCTATTAATAAGCCGAAGTACTGAAGCAGTCGATTAAGAAATTAGATAAAATAATATCCATATTCAATATAATAAAAAACAAAAACAAAATTTTATAACGATTTTGTTGCGTTGAAGTTATGTGTATTCAAACAATAGTAATTTATACATATACAAATGTGAGATAGCATGTTAGCATAACATGTAATCCTGTTACATCCCTTGTTGCTTTCGAGGTGTGCCCGCTAATCTCTTTGGTTAAACAGAACACATGTTCGAACATGTATTGTATAAATACAAAAGCATTGAATTGAGTAAATAATTTAACCATTGATTTTTAAGTAATTTTTATAATATATAATTGTACAGTCTGCAGAGTGCATTCTAGTCATCCACTTTTCCCGTCTTGTCGTCTCATCTGAGATCTCTATGATTTTTCTAGATCAATTAAGTTCTTCAACATTGAAAAAAAATTATTTAAATTAAGATTTTAATAGAAAAATTAAGATGTTAATTAAGTTTAAACATGACATGATATGTGAAACGAGACATATTAGACGGCCGTACTATTACTTGTCCATTTTTACAGTTGTTTAAGGATATTCTGATTAATAAATGTCCCATTTAGAATGATTTTATATTATTTACGAGTTCAGCCCATCCACTAACAACGATAATTTGTAGAACTGTGTTTCCATCCCCTTATTGGAAGCGTAAATCCGTAATCCGTAACAGCCTGTGAATGTCCCACTGCTGGGCTAAAGGCCTCCTCTCCTCTTTTTGAGGAGAAGGTTTGAAGCTTATTCCACCACGCTGCTCCAATGCGGTTTGGTAGAATTCACATGTGGCAGAATTTCAGTGAAATTAGACACATGCAGGTTTCCTCACGATGTTTTCCTTCACCGTAAAGCACGAGATGAATTATAATCACAAATTAAGCACATGAAAATTCAGTGGTGCTTGCCCGGGTTTGAACCCACGATCATCGGTTAAGATTCACGCGTTCTTACCACAGGGCCATCTCGGCAGTTATTGGAAGCGTACTCACGGTTAAATGCATGTTTTATATTTACACTTACAGAGCCTTTTTTCTCTGACTTTAACGTTCTGTATGAAATAGATACAGAGGTGACTACTTACCATCAGGTGGTACATAATATACTCAACTTATTTTAATAAAAAAGCAAGTATATTTTAGTAAATCGTTTTAAGATTTGAATTAAGAACATTAAATCAATTACCATTTAACAAATATTTATTCAGGCATTCAAGTTGAAAATATAATTAAAAAATGAATTGATTCACGACACGATAAACGAGGAACAGATAAGGTTAAAACGCAATAAAAATAAATCATTAAAGCTTATCAAAGTGATATAAATTAGAGTTGTTTAAAGTTTAAAGATATATTAAATACATTATAAAATATCAAGTTGATTTAGTAGGTGATAAGGAAGACATTCATGAGATTTTTTTGTTAATAAAACGTTTATAACTAAGCGTAATAAAACGAATTATTTGTCAGCTGTAAAAAACAAGTTACTTATTTTATATATGTAATGCTTAAAGCCGTTTTAATGTGAACATACAATACGTTTCAAAAATAATAAAGTTATACGAAGCAATGTTATCTTTTTATATATTTTATAAAACCACATAGATTTTTCACTATAGAAATAATATCGAAAACCTAGCATTACTACACAACTTTACTGGTGGTAGGGCTTTGTGCAAGCTCGTCTGGGTAGGTACCACCCACTCATCAGATATTCTACCGCAAAACAGCAATACTTGATATTGTTGTGTTCCGGTTTGAAGGGTGAGTGAGCCAGTGTAATTACAGGCACAAGGGACATAAAATCTTAGTTCCCAAGGTTGGTGGCGCATTGGCTATAAGCGATGGTTGACATTTCTTAGAATGCCAATGTCTAAGGGCGTTTGGTGACCACTTACCATCAGGTGGCCCATATGCTCGTCCACCTTCCTATTCTATAAAAAAAAAAAAACAAAGAAATGATAGCAAAACTACACAAAGAGATTTTATTTATTAGATATTTAAATAATATTTAAAATTAAACTAAATCAACAAATGTGCATACATAAATGCCTTTATAATGCAAAAAATACATAAAGTTTGGGAGGGCAACGGCAGGCGGGACGCGGCCTTGCGCCGGCGCCGGTCGTCGCCCGCGCCCTCGGCCCTCGCCCCTATAAATAAATCGACAAGACAAATGCACTCTGCAACATATATTTTTATAGCTATGACTTGCAGATATATTTATCACTGCGCCAACCTCCCCTATTGTACAGCGTTTACGTTTTGTAAGCTTATTTGCAAGCTGGAAGCAATTTTAATGTAAGGAACATAAGCCGATACAGACTGTCTCACATGAATAAGTTCGTCGATGATATATATTTAAATTGCGATTATTATTTATTGTTTTTATTTCAATTACATTTATTATGCATGAACAGAAGCATTCCATAATTGAAATACAATTTTTAATGATACTTATGCGTTAATTAATGCGTGGACGTCAATTAAGTATTTATAGACGATGCTATCTTATTCCCCACACGTCGCAATCGATGACAGCGAATATATTCAGCTCATGAATAACAGTGATATTTACAGATGAGAACATCAATTCTACGTCTTAATATAATTTATTATAAATCAAGTTTTATATGTTGTTGCGTTCTCTGTATCTTTACTTAGTTTAGTTTTTATTACGAGTAAGTGGAATATAATGTAGCCATTAGACATACTCGTAGATAAGATTGAAATTGATCAGCTTTTAATGGGAAAAGTCAGTAGGCGAAAGGAAAACAATTAATCTGCCTATTTCCCGCAATTAACGAGGGACAGGCACAAATTACTCAAGCATCTGTGGTTAATCAGTGCTACGGGTTCTGTTGGCGGATGCCGGCTTTCCCTGATCGCCACGATAACTGTTAGCTAGACGAGTTGACGTAGACATCCGCCGCCCTTTGCCCGCCGACAATAACTTTAGACAATAGATACAATGAAACAATACACGGGAAATTTGTTAACAAATTTAAAGATATATTGTGTGTTGAAAAATGATAAATAATCGCTTTTAAACTTTCAACGAACAGATGGACTTTAATTTTGTTTTGTTTCAAATCTTTGTTGAAGATTAGAAATCTGATATATTTCTAAGTTCAATATAAATTAAAATTATATGTATCATATGTTACATATTGTATTTGTTTGCGGAATATAAATACGGAAATAAATACAATCAGACTGGCGTGATCTTATATGTAACCACAGCTACCACAGCGGGCGTGTATCCGTAAATACACACCTGGGTTTATACATACACATAACTACAACAAGAGTATATTTATTTACTCAATAATAAGTGTTATAGTTTATTTACGATAGTTATTAATGTTTGGAACTATTAATCTTAATTTAAAAATTACCGTAACGTACCTTATGCTTTTTATATTTGAAATCAATCTACAATTCTATTTTGAAACGGTTATTTGTAACGATTCATAGTGCAAAGGGATCAGGAGTTTCTGGGTATGATTAGTTACTCAACGTTTTATTAGCTATAAATACAGTACAATATATATATATATTAATGTTTTGTAAATTAAATAATGAAAAATATTTTTTCTGACATATATTAAATTTAATATAAAGCGTAAAAGTTTTAGATAAAAAACTTTTTACGTTAAATATTATTTAATATAGTATAGAACTGATAGCGTCAACTCATATCTCTATAGGTTTTGATAGGCTGTGAACGCTTAAACAAACATTCAAAAGAGTCCGTTTCAAAGAACCTCGCAGTCAGAGGTCGAGGAAAGGCGGGTTCTGTGAAATCGATCGTTGTCACCTGTGTTTACAAACAAGCGTTTAATTGACACAGGAATTCCAAACAGCTCCGGCGTAAAGGAAAACAACTCGCGTCGTTTGCCTGCTATGAAATTTCAGTCTTTGAAGCGAATTATGCGAAAATTCAATTTCAGTATAAATTGCTAAACGACATGGAACCTTACGGTACACATATGTACATTTATTTATGTCAAAGGAACGCGTGAAAAGCTATTCAAAGCATGAAAATGAGGTTTGATAATAAAGAAAAATTAAACAATAGAGAATAGAGAATAGTGTCTAAAAATATAGTTCTTTGTTGTTGGTATAAAGCATTTGTATAACCTAAACGAAATTAAAAGTTAGTAAAATGCTTCCACTGTCATAACGAATAATAATATAATATACAAATAAAGAACTGTGTATATATTATTTCATTGTTACTATCTTCACGATGCAAGCGCGTGGTTTTATGTCAACATTTCATACATCGTAAATAATAAAAGGGAAAGATCGCACAAAACGTTAGCTGCAACGCATTCATTATAAAGATCATCAACATGAGAATGCTACTACTGTATTTAAATACATGTTATCATTACAGAAACCCTATAATTAAGCATCCTGTTACTTAGTCTGGTGATGTTTACGTAAGTTTTACAAAGTAGAATTTATTAACGTCTTAGCTGTCGTTGATATATTTCTTTAAAAATATAAAATCATTGCGAGAAAATAGTGTATAAAATTTTATAGTGAACTAGTTTTTATGTGTTAGATTAGATTGATGTTAGGTAAAGAAAACTGTAAAATAATCTTCCCTTTGATTATGAATAATATATAAAATCTATAAACAGAGTAGTTTTTATTAAATCTATATACGTAGAAATATAGAGTATACATATTAATATTTATAATTAATCAAGTCAAATATATATAATACCACCGGCTATAGGCGTTGTAAGAAATATCGATTCCTTATATATGCCACCAACGTTAGAAACTAAAATGTTATGTCCCTTGTTCTTGTAGTTACACTGGCTCACTGACCCTTCAAACCGGAACAACCGGAAAAACCATTACGCTATTGAAGCTTCAATTAGTTACTCAGTTCTTTTGAGACTGTGACGTAAAATGTGAAGATTATAAATATGTGAGCACAACACCAAAACGAAACCGAGATATAACTTATTACAAACTTACTATATATACATATGACTTTATGACTACATTTAATTGAAAATTTAAAAGAAATTATATATTTTTAAACTACAAAAGCTTCGGTACTTCAATGACATCCATAATATAAAGTCGTTGAATGAAGTCCATGAATGTTTCGGCTAACAATCGTTTATTGTTTCAGTGAAATGTTAAATATGGGTATCTAATGAACAATAATCATGTGACGTAGAGCGACATGTGTTTATGTATTTTTTGATTATTATAGTCGATGAGTAATGAACATTATGAAATATAGAACGACTACAACTAACTTGGGCAAGACTACTCCTTTAAGGACTATAATTAGATTTTTTAAAATGCTAATGAAAATATTTAATTATTTAATGACACAGACAAGAGTTTTAAATATTTAATTTTCAAAAATGCGGTTTTTTCTTGTATACAATTTAAAATTTTAAAATCCTATTTATAAAACATTTGTCTTGTAATCTAAATACCTGATATTCTTTTATTTTTTTATATTTGCTACTAAATTTAAAAGGTTATATTATACAATAATACAATTCCATATAAATATATTATGATATATACATTTTTATTAATGTATTTTTTTAAATAATATATTCAAATGGAAATTTTACCAATTAATATTTATACTAATATTTTTATGAAAGATTAACTACTGAATTCCTTAACGGTTCGTGTTAGAATCTACATTTTAAAACCGTTCACTTCACTTTACTTATATTTGACATAATCACTTTATAAAATGGCGATTCAAAAGCGCTTGAGTTAAGTGCTAAGAGCTCACTTAAAATAGGTAGGTAAATATTTGTGATTTATTTATTTGCTTCAGATATAAATTGAAATGTTTTTTCCTTAACGCGAGTACACGTTTAGTTAATTAAAACTCTTTTTAGTATATTAAAAATACTATATTTTACAATTTTGAAATAAATGTATAAAAAAATTGATACTTCTAGTAAAATCTGTTTTTTTTTGTATACATTTATCTAATACGACCTTAGCGCAACCTATTGTACATTGACGGTATGTCAGAAATCATTAAACACGTGCCAACAACAACTGTACAAAGTTTCAAGTTAATCCGATGAACGATGACGTATTGAATACAAATAAAAAGCAAACATTAGTCAAAACAAATGAGCTTATAATTAAAGAAGTGTTTTATCTTATATAAAAATGTATTTATTATAGGTATTTGAATCGTAATCTATTAAAGTAAAAAAAATATCATTTCAAACGTAACAATAAACGTTACGTAGAGCAACTTCAATTAAACAAACCAACACTCTATTCTACACCTCATAACAAAGCTCGACTCGTTTATGTAAAATCCTTATTCACTTTAGTTTTTAATCATAACGAAAAATATACCAAATAGTAAAACAATTTTCGGTAAGTACTCCACCGAACACAAGCGCACGATTTCACAATTCATTTCAGTCACACACATTAGCGAAAGCTTTGTGTCACATTTTGCATTTCGCTGTTGTTTAGAATGGCTCCTTTGTGAGAACGCTTAAATTAATTTTAAGGGGCGCCATCTACATAATTTAGAGTACGAAATAAATAACTTACTTCCTTTACGTGAAAACATGAAAACATTTGCGATATGACAATGTTAATATATTCGTTGCATAGACGATAAATATGCATTAAGTTATATTTTTATTTATTTACTGAACTGTAATTATGTATTAGAAAGCTTAAATATACAGGTATATATATATATCTTCAAAGGTTAAATCTCAGTAAGAAGAATAAATATTAAGAATTTATTCTGTGGATTAGTTTAAATCGAAGCTTGCTTTAGTAGCAGTAAAACAAATTTAATTCGCCTCCAGCCCAAGAAAACTCCGTCTTCTCAAACCGCAGACCGTTTTACTTAAAATATTAAATTTGCAGTAGGATTTGTTCGCGTTCTGTTGGAGACCGATCGAGTTTAATAATTTATAGAATGCATGGCACTGATCTCACTGACGATGCCACGTCTTGTCCTAATTGCGAAATGATGCGTCCGCGACGGGGACTACCAAATCCAAAATACAGTCGGAAGAATATTAAAACGTATCGTAGCTCGCTAGTCATTCTTACAGTGGACTAACCGTTTATTGAGAGACCCCTGGAGACGTAAATGCCAATAAAATTTATGTCTGCACAAAATGGTGCTATAAAATTTCACAATAATTCCAAATCCCGTTGTTTTTCTTTAGGATTTCAAATAAATAGTTTATGGGAGTTGCGATCGGACTTAAGGTTTGTATATAGCTGTGTGCGAAATAAAGGAACGGGGGTAGGGAGGGCGAGCGGTGGTACGCTGGCGAGCGTGTTACGAGTATTATAGTCGGCTGATTCTAATTTCCGCGCGGATGCGTGTACAATCATCTAACGCAATTAATATATCCGGATCCGTCGAGAACCCCTTTTCAGTTACGAAATATCGACTCAAAGGTGTATCAAAGTATTTTTTACTAAAGCATATGGTTTTAGTCGGCAAAAGGGTTTTGGCAAGGCAATCCTTGAGAATATAATTTGTTATTTAAAATTAATTATACAATTTTAAACGTATATATATATTGAAAGACACTTGACGAAACACATAAATTGATCAACAATACAAAAAAAAAGATATTTCTTAAATTTCCGTCACTAAATACAGTTATTATATTATTTAATTCAGTAATACTTTTGTTTGGCTGTGATTAACGTAACAATGAATTTGATGAGCTGTAGTGAGATCACGCACTGCTGCCTTTAATTAAGCGTCTTGAGTACTAAGTCATAAATCTTTAGGAATTGCGGAAGAAACACAGCGTGATGTTATTTTGTATTAAGAACAGAGAAATTATTGTTATTGCAATATTTAATAATAAACTGTAAAGTAAAAAGTGCAGATTATGCCGAGACGAAATAGATTTATTTTTTTCCACTAATTGAGAAATCTACAAGGAACCATTAAACCAAGAAATATTAAATCCAACCTTTTTCATATATCTACAATAGAGTTTTTTTAAACATATGTATTTAATTTATCAATCGATAAATGTTCTTAATATGTCACGACCAAAAACATATTAAACGAATATGTTTTAAAGTATAGCCGTTGACTATACTTTAATTTACTTCAGCAATTATTTCTTGGTCTCTCACGTATTCTCTTTGCTCCGGTAATTATTTTCGACTATTAATGCTCGCAAGAATAATTTTCACGATGGGCAATCTCAATTTAAAATTGAAATAATCTCACATTAGTTGCATTTAGGGTTTTCACTGTATACTATGTATATATTTCTTTTGTTTTAAATAATACTTTTTCGTAAAGGTAATAGCAAAAATAGAACACGACAAACCACGGACATTTTTTGCAGTTTTATAAAGAGTCGACTAAATAATGAGCAAACTTTTTTGCCCAAGATTAGCTGTTTGTTGGATATTTTTATGACGATTATGATATATAAGTGAGTATAAAATAAAAATAAATCGAAACTATACATGAACTATATACCTAAGCATATGATTCGTCGGTCATTTACTTTTACATTTAGATTACGTTGAAATTTGTAAATATGTTGAAATTTGCTACCTCTTGTAGTTTTGTGTTCAAGTTATATAGAGATCTAATTAGTATTTATTGCAAACAAACAAAACTTACCCCTTTACACTTGTAAAGTATTATGTGGCGTGTTTATCAATAAGCATGAGATATTAATGAGGTGCTAATCTAAACTTACCTGAAAAGAAAAAAGAAATAATTAATAAAATTGTACAATATTTTTTTATTTTATAATGTAATGAAATATAAACATACTTATAAAGATTTAAAGCTATTCAATAATCAAGCAATCACTTCTTTAAGTTAAAATAATATCGATTACCGAAATAGTTAATAAGTTATAATATAACTAATATTATCGTATAATTGCTTCAGAATCGAAAATAAGAAATATTATTAAACGGAAGTAGATATTTTTTGTATAAAATCTTTATTCTAAAACAGTAAACTCGAGTTTGAAATAGAACTTCTCCAACCAAGAAAGTTTAAACCATTTAATGGATTTTCTTTGTCGGTGCTAAGTTTTGGAACACACAACTATTTTCATCTTAGTGACATTTTCAAAACTTGTTCAACTGTACGGTTTTGAATTTTGATTCATCCGGAGTGCAATTGTTAACGACTTTAACCAATTATTCTGTTCGTGAGTTTACATATAAAAACAATGTCCTAATTTGACTATAAATGCGCAACTTAAATTATAATATATGTAGACTTGTGAGGAGATTTGAAGGTAGGTAGATACACTTTTACAACTACATCTAATTCATCCGCTTAAAGTCTATATTTTAAGCACACCAAGTCCAAATAAATATGGAAATTTACGTTTTCGTAATTTATTTTGAAGGTACTAATTTATTTATATTATATTGAATACAGAATTCAACACATATTTTAACACTTGGCTGGGTATATACATAAATGGCAAATCATCTATTTATATTAAAATTACAACCGGAACAATTAATTAAAACTTCACGCTGATGTGGATGAAGAAGCGGTCTTTTATTTAGAATGTATGCACTATTCCTCTTTATTATTACTGAGTTATTAGTATTTATTATTTAAAATGTATGTATGTACAGGTTTTTATGAGCTCTGTACGTCATCAATTTGCAGATTAAAAATTATGCGTTATTATTCGTTTAAAAGTCAGATCGATATTAAGAGAAATAAAAAGTAAATTAAATGTTTCATTAACTCAAATGATAATCAAATTATTAGTTCCTATACATACATTTTTGTTGACTATATATTTGGTGTTTGGTATTGTGATATTAGTCGAGAGCTAAATCAACGCTAATGATAAATATTTGTATATGGGATAAGAATGTTTAAAATGATCCCTGATACCGTGAATATTGAATACTCATTGTCCTTTACTTTTAATTGGTATAAGTAAGCACAAATAAGTTTATATTTATTAAAAATTCTTGTGTTGTATATAAAGAATCTCTTATGAAAACCCGAGTGCCTCAGGTAATCCTCGCGAAGTAACTACGGTGGATAATCAAAGACTCAAAGTCTTCTCTGCTCTGAAAATATTTTTAATATCACGACTTTTTGTAATTAGGTCGAGTCGAGTTTGTGTCATCGTTAAGCTGTACCTACAGTTTTTAATTTTTTTATGAATTATAAGATAAAAATATATGATTACTCATTTTAATAAAAAAACAAAAAAAAAAAACATTTATATAAAACATATAAAATTTTGGCGTCTATAAATCTATTAAACTGCCATTATTCACTTATCAAACCCAATTTCTTAATTAATTAATATAGTTCCTTTAACTTCAAAGGCTTCAAAGTTTATGAGTAATTTGTTTAAATAAGTTGCTTTATATATTGAACGTCAACATTAAAACAAAACGAATTTAATGTAAACTTCTTATCTCCTATCCGGTCTTTATAATAAAAAATTAACGAATTAAATGTTTTCATGCGATGAATTAAATACATACTAATTGGATTGCGATAAAGGATCGGATATTTAAGTGAATCTTGTTGTAATTAGTTATTAAAAATATTCGGCACTCGATAAAACCCGTTACGATACGGTCATCCCGTCCGTACGGTAAGAGGTTAATGAAAAGAGTTTCTCTTATCTTTTGATTGCAAAAGTGAATTCAGTTTTAATTATATTTTAATTTTATACTGATTGAAGTTTGGCCTTTGCTAAAAATTAACTTTTTATCAATAAATTTTATAAGCAAATATATATGTATATTATTGTTACATTAATTAATATGTAAATGAATAAAATTTACTGTTTATGCATTTCTCTAATATTTCTCACATATTTTTTTGTTTATAGAAGTTGTAGATTTTATTGAGTAGACAACGCGTTGTGTTTTTGCATAAATACAATTCAAATTTGGTATAAAGCCAAAATGGGCTGTAAAATGATTTTCAGCACTGTGTTCAATTGGCTGATACTTAATTAATTGATATATTATGGCAGCTATATGTGTATTGTTCAAAATAATTCAGAGAAGAAACTAAGTCAAGAAAGTAAGTCATATATGGGTGGACGTACAAATAATTTAAAACAATGTCCACTTTTATAATTTACTAAAACATTTAATATGAACCAATTGATTCTTTTTATTACGGCTTTCAAATCATTATTCAATTTGTATTTTACCCACGCATCTAACGGTTGAAGCGTATTTGTTTTTGCGGTACCGCCTCACAACCTAAATGCATATTAAAATGGCATACACTATTTATTTTTTATTTATGTACAGGTAACTACAAACTAAAATTAATGGCGTTAATATTTTGAAGAGAGCAGTAAGGTTATAAATTATTCATAATAAGGAAGTGACCTATTTGCCTAAAATATTCATAATTATTACTAAAAGTATATAATGGTTAATTTTAATATTTTTATTGACTTTTAAATACATTGTAATAACATTACAAATTTTAGAATACTTATTATAAGTAGTCATTTCTCTCTGAATTCATGGTCTAGCTACGTTAAACAGCATGTAAATGTCCCACAACTGGGCAGAGACCTCCTCTTTTGCAGAGAAGGTTTTGAATTTTATTCTACCACTTTGTACAAGTGTCGATTGTGATACATTTGTGCAAAATTTCATTCGATACATGCAGGTGTCCTAACTATATTTTCCTTTACCGTCAATTAGAAGATAAATTATAAACACTAATTAAAAACATGAAAACTAAAGAAAATGGTGCGTTTCTGGGTTGGAACTCACAATTGTAGGTCAAAATTCAAGTGATCTATCCATCTAAGCCATGTCGGCTCAAGACAATAAGGCGTAGTTTGTTTTCTTTTAAACAATTACAAATACTTCATAGCGGAATACACACTATAACAAACTAGTAATCACTTTTTTGTCGAGTAATATATGGTGAGTGGTAATAAATAAACGGAAGGACTTGACCAAATACTACGGCGTCTATATGTGTGATATGTATAAATTAAATTGTAATTATTCCTTATACATAAGTATAATTAAGCTATGTCAGAATGCGTAAAATAGAATATATATTTTAATACATTTTATTAAAATTTATTTTATTTAATAATACGCTATTATACTTTTTTAATAAACAAGATAAATATTATTAGTTATTTACTTATATAGTTAACACATTTGTTACGGCTTCGTGACGATCTTAGGTTCTATTCCACAATTATATAAATAGTGTATTGCATACTAGAAACTTCTATAATTATTAAGCGAAACAGTAACATTAATAATAATAGGCATTGGGCAATGCGGTCGTCAATATGTACAGATGATATTATTTATTAATCTCATCTTCACCGCTACAAGGACATCTCGTTCGCTTTGGTCTCGCACCTCCACATTAAGCATATAATATGTTAATCCAGCATTTGCAATTGAAATCAAACGCCCACCAGGGACGCCATTGTCTCATTCGAGCGAACCTCATGATATATGTAACTGTTAATTTAATACAATTATAGCTTTCCTCTGTAATCGTAGCTTCTTTTTGTATTACTTTTTATGTAGTTTCTTATTTTAATGGAAATTATGCGTTATTATTCGTTTAAATCTTTTTTACGTTAAAACAGAAATGGATCAAATAGTTATTCTATTCAAGAATTAAAATGTATTTATATTTCGAATAACATTACGTTACTAATTAGTTGAACTTGTATGTAGTCAAGAAAGTTAGTATGTAAACAAATCTCTTAGATCAAAGATTTTAACCTTCCACTAATTATCGTATGTATGTATAAAGTTCCATATCAACTGAGCTGTTTGATTACGGTGTCAGGAAGTAAATAGTCAACTTTGCAATGGTTACTAGTAATCCCCTTGAGTTTAGGCTCATTTTTTAACTATTTGTTTTTTAATCTATACTTTAATTATTAAAAACTTTATTCAAAACTTCTCATCAAATAGATATTTGTGTAGTGTTGTTGTTATATTCGATAAAGTTAAGTAGCTCATTATGGGTCACAGATCTAAAGCTTTCAAATATAAATAGAATTCTCATTATAAAAACATTTCGTTATGAAACTTTCATTTCTTGATACTAATTGAAGAAATTTTCAAAGTAAAACTTGAACAGCTTTGGCTAGAAAGTTAAGATAAATTTCAGGGGAGCGGGCAGGCATCGCCAGAAGAATGTAATAACTTACAGGTGCTGCAAGTTCTTTATTGAATTTCGCACGTTCCGGGGCGACGTGTCTGATGGCCGGAAGATTCTTGCCGAACTCTTTGCTGGGTATTAATTCTACGACACTCCAAGTTTTTGTTAATTCTTGGAATATCTAATCGATTTCAAACCCTGCTTTCAAAACATAACTCCAACTAATATTTCAATCAACGTTAATCAAAAATTAACGTGAAATGTATTTTTTTGTTTATACAGTATTTCGTCAAAATTTAACTTAAAAACGTTTAGCATGAAAAAAGAGATTTAGTTTAAGGTAAAATAAATTATCAGATTTATTATAGTATTAAGCTGTTGATATAACAAAACATTGTTTCACCAAACCGCAGAAGGTTAAACGATTTCACGATCATAAAAAATAGCGTATCCAACAGCCAGGCTGTGTCACGAGGTCGACGCGAAAAGTGTTTCTCAGGAACGTCAGCTGAAAGGAAAAGTATACAGCGCTGCCACGGCGAGCGGCACAGCGTGGCTGCATTGTGTCATTGACACATGCAAATGCGAACGTTTCGTTGGCCGGTCAACGAACTCTTCATTCAATGACTGTCGAAAGTTATCCGTACGACGTCGTAGCCTACAAAGAACGTTATAGACACGCGAATATAGCGTAAAACGACTTTATAATTTGTTATCTCTGTTATCCGTCAATAATATTTCCCTAGACAAAATATTGTATTCGTTATGTACAATTCAGATCCAAGCCGATGACGTAACGTTAATTGTTCGATTTAATCTTAGTTTCAGCAGATGGTATGCTAGTACGAGGTGCGTCTGGCTATTGTATAATTAGCATTGCGAATTTCGTCAAGTATTCGCCGCTAGACACGATTCGCGAATACGAAAGCACAATATGCAAATCTCCCTTGTCCTACGAATATTTGCATGGCTTGTTAGATATGTCATCTCATTGTACACATATACGTATTATATTCCATTGTGACGTATGTTTATTGAATTTAAATTTTACATACACGTAACGAGTTCTCTGCATTTTAGTATAAAGCACTGTAGTATAGAAAAATATATTTGAATAAATTATTATAAACGAAGTTAAAGTAGTTAAATGATAAAAAAATTAAATGATACATTTAAATTCTATAATATGTATTACCAATACATCATAATTTAAAGGTAAATAAGGTAGCGTAAAGTAAAACAGAAGTACTTGTTTTTGTTGTGTTCCGGTTTGAAGGGCGAGTGAGCCAGTATAATTACAGGCACAAGGGACATAACATCTGAGTTCTCAATGTTGGTGGCGTATTGGCGATGTAAGCGATGGTTACCATTTCTTACAATGCCAATGTCATGGGCGTTGGTGACCACTTACCATCAGGTGGCCCATATGCTCGTCCTGCTTATACTATAAAAAAAAGTAATATGATTATTTTTTTTCTCTAGAGCAACAAGAAACGTGTGATTAGAATAAACAATATATTTTCGCAGTAAAAGATATTATAATAATGAAAGAATCAAATAAATGGAAGAATTCAGTTAGTAAAATACATCTCGTTGAAAATACTTTCTGATAGATCTCAGTAGTTGCGCTTATTGTTGTTGAACTTTTAGTATAAAAATTATATAAATCAAAATAAGCCATGTATAGAATTATTATAGGAGAAATAGAACGAAGTGAAGCGAAGAAAATGTAATAATCACGTAACGCTTAAAACTTTTTATTAACCGACCAGTTTTATCATTAATTTCAAATTTACCGTAATTGAAAATTGCGTTTATTTAAAGTGCACTTTTTCTTGTTCGATTTCAAGTCTCTATAATTGTATTTTGATAAAGAATAAAATTTGAATAAAATTAAATGAAGTCGTCTTTGTTATATTTAAGCAAAAATTTTGTATCATTGTCGTATTTGCTGTACTAATGTATTGTTTAATTTGTTACTAGTGAGGGAACAGACACGAAGCAGACGGGTGCGGCGCGGGCGCATAAGAAGCTGGTCAGTGGCCGCATTCTTGCTAGTTGAAAGTAACACGGTATCCGGCTGCGAAAAATTACCATTTCGCTCCATGTAATACTTCTTATATTTTCATACATAACACTTTTTAAATAAACCATGCTATTTTTTAAGCTTTAAAAATATTAGGTACCATATTGCTTTTACGTCACATATTTTAAAGTCGATATCAGCAATCATGCTTATCACGTATACATTACTTCGTCAAAACATTATGATAGCCGGTATATTATAAAAAACTCGATAGCTGATGGAACGAGTTATGGATGATTAATGAAAAATTAATACGAAGTTAGTTTGGTCATGATCGATTTCATCTTGAACATAACAGATAAAATTATACAACTATCGACGCATGAAAGTCATATACGAAGTTGAATCGCAGTTGCATTGAGCGTGGCATCTGAAATGATAATGTTTAATTCATCACCCTATCTGCTGTATAAAAGAAACTAAATACGAATTCCACCGGGCGTTTTCAATTTACTCGTGAATAGTCTTACACTTTGGTGCTTGAATGTCGAGCGTACCTACGGATACCTACGTCGCATACATCGCGAGCTAAGCCCATATGTGGCATATCAAGTCGAGATTGCAGATTTTTTAATAATAAAATTATACCGAAATAATACAAATAAGAAGAACTTAAGATTTGTTCAACATTTGGGTTTAAATGGAAATTGCACTTTAAAAGCAATCATAATAATCAACGGATACGATCTCACTATGTCAAGAGCAATAATATTATCAGAAGTTCTTTAAACTTGTTCGCAGACGAAGAAAAAAATGACGATATAATGTCATTACTGAGTTAGCCTTCAAGTCGCGCGTCGTAAAACTTGATTGTATAGTATTACACTCGATTCACAGTTGCTGTAATGAAAGTTTGTAATTTTTTCTGTTCGAAATGCAATTCGCTGGTGCTGCTAGGTTGCTTTGATTTTTTTTTGTCCGTCTGGCGCGCAGGTGTCTTGTCGTACGAGACTCGAACCGACGGTTAATTTTTTCTGAATAGTCCAACCTTACCTCGAATCCGTTGTTTGTTTTGCACTTTTTCACAACATCCTTCCCAAGAACAAAAATCAATAATAATATGCAAATTTAGTGATCTCATGATTTGTGGAATCAGCCACAGCCTTGACGTAAACAGGTACCAGCGACAGATTCAAAGAAAATCTTTGGGGCTTGAATAGCAAAATAAGTTGTACACAGACTTATTTTATTCACATGTACACACAAAAAAAAAAACATTTAACTTCTAACGGTATCCTTCCGTATCGAAATGGCCATTATATTATTTGGCACGAGTAATGAGAAGCAATTCTGTGTACTTAACGGCCCTAAAGCGGTTAAGTTAACGCGTGAGATTACTAATATGAATGGTGGTTCCCAAGGTGAGTGCAGGGCGGGTCTTAGTGGTATTGCGTTCCGTTATCTTGCGGTCATCAGACTTGGAACGGGTTGCGGGCCCGGAGGCTATACACCGGAACTGTTGTATACGGCACATGTCCACACGTCGTCGCGCGTGTCGCGTAACTCGAGCTCCGGCCACATTAGGCGCCTTTACCCCAATATGGTAACGTAATATCGCTGTTTTGACGTCGCTCCGATCTTGGTTTGCATTATCCGGCTGGATAAAATTACATCGTAATGGTCGGCTTTAAATATGTGTTGTTAGTAAACTTCCTTGGGGCCTTATAGTTTTAAAAGTTAAATATAATATGAAACTATTCTCACATTGTACGAATATGTTAATTATTTTAATTAGTTCAATAATGAACATAAGTATATTACAGTTTCTTCTTATTTCCGTAAAAAGCAGTATTTTTTAAATGTTAAATTATGAAAGTGACAGTAAGTTCTTGGAATTTAGTTTGACATTTCAAATGTCATTGATCTCTTGCCATTAAGAATAAGTATGTCATACATATAAGTATGTCATATATAGTATACAGCAGACATTTAGCATATGCCGTGAATGACCATTCAATATGCAAACGAAATGTTAGTTTAATAATTTAATTATTTATAACATACAAATATTCAATGTTATAAATGTACTAAAGAAATAAGTTACGTTAAAAGTTCACAAAGGTTTTGCAAGAAAACTTTGGTTTATTTATGAATATTTTGTATGTAGGAAGGTACATCTTATGACAAAACTACAATAAAATCGCTTCACAATAGTATTTTTTGTTAGATGAGTCATACGAACGTTTGAACGCGCTATAGGTCTGATCCACGTTTTGTGCTGTGTCTGTCTGCATATTAATGATTTTACGAATATGGAACGCCGCTGTCTGGTATAAGCATAATTAAAAAATGTATACATGTATATATAAAATAAAATATATATACAAAAATGTATCACTGTCGATTAAGTGTTTTATATAAAAATTAAATTAATGTTTGTAAGACGGTATTTTTTATAATTGCATTTGGTTACCTAAATATAAAACAATGTGGTAGCGAAACTATCTATAACATTGAAGATCCTGTATCTGATTTTCGTTTCAACAAAATCCAATTATATCTTATATATAACAACAGTCAATAGTATTATATTTAATTTAACAAAAAGGATTTTTATTCCTAAGTGCAAAATACATAAGGGATCGGATACGACGGTCAATCGCTCAGTCTAGAAACTAATAACTTTTAAGATCTGAATTAGAACAATAAATAGCTTTGACAAATACCGAGAATGCTATATGTATGCTAGCGTTAGCTCTGGCAGTCGATTAAAAAGCAATTATAAAAGAATGGAAATTTGAATAAAGACGGATGTCAAAATATTAAAAAAATAAAAACGAGCAAAGATATTAAATTGTTCAGAATCGTAATGATTGAAAAGAAATACGTGTAAAGAATTCAAAGTTTAATTGCTACGAAGCTTATTGTAGGAAAGAAACATACAAAACATCGACAAAGTACGTTATTGTTATGTTCCACAAAAAAGGCTACCTCATGCCTATAATCACATTTAGAATTTCAACGTTTGTACCACTAATTGAGGGAATAAAATGACAATGGAGTGTTCAATCAGTGTTAATAATTGTATCATTTCCTGCATAATGGGACCCGTATGCATATAAAAGGGGACTTTCTTTATATAAAAACATGTTAAAAAAACTTGTAAGATAACAATGATGCTCCGGCAATATGTTTACATAAACGGCTTGGACTCCATATACGAAAATCATTGTCCATTCATGATTATTGAACAAAAGTCTTGATTAATCGTAAGTGGCCATAATTGGTGGTAATAATACGTGGAATGTCGATTGAAAACACTACTCGGTTATTCAAAAACATTTATTGGGATCTTGTATGGATCGTATTGATTCGTTTTTCATTATGGTTTAATTAAACTTTTTTTTCAAATTATACTTTAGATTTGACAAAATGATAAATTGTTATGTTAAAAATTATATACATTCATTTTATTAATATGCCTATGTTTTTGTTTTTTATAAGGCTTCATTCTTTATTCTTAGGCTTTATTTTCAACAATATTACTAAAATTTTATAAACTATTAATTTATTTACAAACAAAAATATAATAGTACAGAAACAGCCTGGAATGTCCCACTACTGGCCTAAGGCCTCTTCTACCTTTTTGAGAAGGTTTTGGAACTTATCCCACCACGCCGCTCCAATGCGGGTTGGTGGAATGCACATGTAGCAAAATTTCAGTGAAATTAGAAACATACAGGTTTCCTCACGATGACTTCATTCAGCGTCAAGCACGATGCATGCAGCAGATGATGATGATGATGATGATTATAATCACAAATTAAGCGCATGAAAATTCAGTGTTGCTTGCCCGGGTATTGAACCCACGATCATTGGTTAAGGCTCACGCGTTCTTACCACTGGGCCATCTCGGCAATATAGTATTAACATTGCAAAATTCCGCATAGACGCCATCTCAAATAACAATACAATATCAGGAGACCACCAAATATGGAAACTCTTTACGGTGGTCCGCTTCTTAGAAACTTGTTATTTAAAATAATAATTGAAATTCATACTTAACGAACTATTTAATAAAATATATTATACAATTTCCATTTACTTGAAACTGTTTCTATGATAATTACATGTTTGTAACTATTATAACAACTTGTTCATAAATAACATTTGTTACACTTTTATTAAGTACCAACATATAAAATTCACACTTGTTACGTCAATAGTATAAATTTAAAGCGGTCCGCAATATAAATATAATATATATTAAAACCTTCTTGTTATGAATAATTATGTATAATGGTTTAGTTGTTTTATTAGTTAGGCATTACAAAAAGAAACGATCCTTAATTTATAAGTATAGATATAGTTTATATAAATTATGCTATGCATATAGACCACGATACGTTAGCAGGAAAGCTAATGATGCAACTATTTAATCAGCGGAACAGTAAGGGGAATAGCATTTTTTTTTTTTTTTTTTTTTTTTTTTTTTTTTTTTTTTTTTTTTTTTTTTTTTTTTTTTTTTTTTTATAGAATAGGAAGGCGGACGAGCATATGGGCCACCTGATGGTAAGTGGTCACCAACGCTCTTAGACATTGGCATTGTAAGAAATTTCAACCATCGCTTACATATCCAATGCGCCACCAACCTTGGGAACTAAGATTTTATGTCCCTTGTGCCTGTAATTACACTGGCTCACTCACCCTTCAAACCGGAACACAACAATATCAAGTATTGCTGTTTTGCGGTAGAATATCTGATGAGTGGGTGGTACCTACCCAGACGAGCTTGCACAAAGCCCTACCACCAGTAAAAAGACTCAAAAAGCATAGACTCAATCAGCGCTACCAATGATTTATTTTCTAAAAACGTTTTACCGTAGACTTACTAGCGGTTAGTCGGATTGTTAGCTCCCTCTTTGAAAGCACAATTTATACTGTCTAGACGTGATAGTTGAAATATTAGGTATAACTTAACTGCATTGTGAACTTCGAACGTCCTTTTTCACATGTGCTGCAATTAAATATATACCTATTTTTCTCTTTAGGTGTTGTACGGCTAAGGAACATTCTGTAAATATTCCACTAGGCTGAGGGAGCCCCCCTCTCCTTTCGAAGAGTTTTTCAACCAATGCAGATTTCCTCAGGATGTTTTTCTTTATCGTCGAACACGAGATGAATAATAAACCCAAATCAAGCACATGAAAATTCAGTGATGCCTGCCCGGATTTGAATTCGCAATCTTTGGGCCCAATATTTAAATACAGTAGATATTTTACTGTTGCAGCTAGTTTAACCTTTAAAAATGGCTGAAACAGAATATTTTGTGAACACTAATTGATAATAATACTAGCGAATGAGTGCTTCAATTGTGCCAATTACTGATGCTCATTAGACAGCGGTAGTTTTGGTTCGTTTCGAGTGCAGATATGTAAACAATGAACAATTTCCCTAATTAAGTATCCAGTGAGTGTTGCGCAGCCGTTTGGTTGGTTGTGATGTGAACAAGTCTAATGAGCGAGCTTTCGCCGCGCACCGCTAACGTCACGCGCACGTAGCTCGCAACGGTGAAATGTGTAGTGTCCTTCAGATGAGTGTAAACGCATCTTAGCGGTCTCTCTGTTCACGGGCCTATTATTTATGTGCGAGACGTGTGTTTCGCCATTTTTACAACTTAAAGTGGTGTTTACGCTTAAGTTTATTCAGATAGCGATTTAGTGAACATTAGTTTTATGTATAAAATATTAAATAAAAATATTGTCAAGATTCCTAAAATAAAATAAAATTACATGTATGTCATTAAAGACTTTTTTTTTAACTTACAAAGGAAAAAAATACGATTGGAGAATATGATAATCAAGACAATACGTCGTTGTGCTTAGTGCAGCGTAGAGGCGCAGCGAGGGCGCGGGCGCAGACGGGCGGCGCGTGCGCGGCCCTGGCGCAAGGTCAATGGCACGCGTCTCTCCCACTCGCACACCGGAATTCCATATTTAAATCTCGTCCGCAGAAAAATGGCGGTAGGCTTCATTCCGCCGCAACTATATGTGTATGAAGAATTAATAAAACATACCTGCAAGTGGTTGTATTCTCTAAACTGAAACTGAATTGCCGCTGCTATTAGGTATATGCTGAAAGTCTAATGCGTGACATCGGCAACCGCGTAGAAAAAAAAAAAAAATATGTTAGCGTACTTGAGTTTCGCCGCTCAGTGTTAATGCGTCCTAGATTGCGAACTGGTTTATGATAACGGTCCTTGTAGCATCCAAATTTTCGTAAGTACTATATATTAAAAATAATTATGGAATGATCAAATTATCAGTAATAAAATCAATCGGAGAGACAAACTGTACGTAACTTCGTAAGAGTATGTGAACGAGATTGGATGCTTAATTTAAGTTTTGTAGAACAAGTATTTGTGCTGGTGGGTTGTGGACGGACACAATTAACTTACTAAAATAAAGCGCAAGTCACAGTTAATCGCACGGCTCGGATTTCAGTATTAAAGACGAGAGTTGGGTATATTAGAGAACTAAGCACCATCATATGAGTAAGCATAATATGGAAATTAGGGATAGAACGCTACGACTTAGGTGAACTCGCTTTAATTATACATCATTTAATTTTTTCGCGATTAATTTTATCATTTATAATTTTCATACATTTTATCATGAGATAAAAAATAGAACTATCTAAAATATATATTTTTAAATAATGTAGGTAATCATTTTGTATATTTTTTTCTGAAATATCTTCGACTTGACACGAAAAATAAGGAATCATCCTCTAAATTCAGTTTGTACGAAAGAGTGAACATTTTGCAAAAAGAACACTTACGTCGAGCCTCAAGGACCGAACAAAAAGGGCTAAAGAACAAAGTCACTCAAATTGAACGCACGAACACGGCGAAATTAATTAATGTCCCCCCTCTGAAAGCACTGGAAACGTTTGAAAGCCAGGGACGAAATGCAAGTCATCGGTGCCGACGCGTCGGACGGATTTACAACGCAATAAATTTCAAGAAACAGGAGCCTTATCTCCTAACAGCGCAAATGAACTGCGAGCTGGTAATAACATACTAGCGAATTACTAAAAGCGAGAATCATGGGACATAACGCGATCTTGTTCTTC
Source organism: Nymphalis io (assembly GCF_905147045.1). Lineage (NCBI taxonomy): Eukaryota > Metazoa > Arthropoda > Insecta > Lepidoptera > Nymphalidae > Nymphalis > Nymphalis io. The sequence continues at coordinate 6,288,901 of NC_065902.1, read as the reverse complement.
CATTTTGACAACGCCTTTTACCTTATGTAAATCTCAAGCGAAAAATATGTCTTTAGTGAAAATTATGATTCATTTAATTTGAAGTGTCAGAAAATTATTTTTTACAATTATATTATAAAAATCAACAACAAAATATATTTTATTGGATTTTAAAAGTACAAGAGAATAATAAGGCATATGCAATGAACATAAATAAAAATAAAAACAAAATAATATTACATTAAAAGATAGAAAAAAATTATGTCAATATTATTATCATAATCGTTAAAATAGGTTTACAACCAATGATTATAAATGCAATCATTAAAGCATAATTTATGTATATGGTACCGCTGTTTTTTGTAGTTTTAATATTTTGTTTTATCGAAACGTGAAGACGGAATTGCTGAGATTTATTGAAATGGTATAAACTTAACCGCAGACAGCGAGTACGTTGCACGTTGTCTGGATCCGTTGAGCAAAACCATGCGTCCATCGCATTGTAGCAACTCGAAGAGGCAATTAAAATATTTATATGGATAATTTTGTAGATTTTTTATATGTAATCAAGTCAAAGTTCAAAAATAGATATTATTCTTGAATTTGATATATTTGTATTTATAATGTTTTTTTTTTTAATTTTCCTTTAAACTATCTGTTCTCACTGCCTTTAATTTATAAAAGCGTAGAGAACTTATTTTTTTAATATGTTTATAAACTTTAATATTTAATAACTTTATTAATATAAACGTAACTTCATACTTTGTATTTAATTAAACAGATTATTCAAATCAAGGATCATAATATAAGAGAAGGTATATAAAGAGTAAAAATATTTTCCTTATGAATATAAATGCACTTTGACTTAAGATTTATTTCGAATTCTTATTTTATTTCTGAGCTGGAAGTAATTTAATCAGCGTCGATGTCCTCAGCAGATGTAAATACGAATGCCGTTTCCAGTTACCGACATCCTTGTGGGTGGCTCGGTGTATTGAAGTGTGTCCGTTGAATATCGCGCCAAGTAAAACAACCGGAGATGAAAATTGTCTACAGCTACCGTGTTACGATGGAATATACGTCCGATTTTTCTTCCGTCTCTCGGATTCTCCTGCTTAAATAAACTATTTACCTAACTAGAAAATTTACTTGACGAACATTTTTACTTATCAAAATGTATCAAGATACACTAAAATGGGATATTAAGGCGTATAGCGATTAATAATAACTTCTACTTTAATAATATATAGTTAATGAATACGCCAAAGTAATAAAAACGACTGGGTCTTATATTATTATATAGTTCAATTGCCTCTTTGATTTAATCACTGGCTTTCGAAAGATTTGTCGAAGAAGAGTTGCCGTGGAGTACCGGCTTAGAATAGTACTCCCCCAATCTCATCCCGTGGGTGTCGTAAGAGGCGACTGAGGGACGGGGAAAAGGGGGGATGGGCAGCAGCGTCCCCCCTCCCATAAACATCTTACCCCCTACTGCGCTCGCCAACACGCCTGCCCAGCGCGGCGAGTATGGGCAAACCCCTCCCTTAATGGCAGATGCGCCCAAAAAAAAGGCCCCCAGTTACCGGCAAGCCCGCTAGGCCCGACCAAGGTAGCGGTCGCGGTATCGGCAGGGCAGGGGGTGCTAAGAATCACCGGTTCACGGCAGGCTACCGTATAAAACGACTGAAAATGGCAACGTATAATGGACGCTCGATGAGGCTGGACCATCACCTCGCCGAATTAGAAGTAGAGTTAAGTCATATAAACTGGCATATACTGGGGTTATCTGAAGTCCGAAGACAGGGGGAGGACACGATAACTCTAGAGTCCGGTAACTTACTCTACTTCCGCGAAGGTGATAACCTCTCCCAGGGTGGTGTCGGTTTTCTTGTCAAAAAGGATCTCATTAGCAGCATTGTGGAAATCAGTAGTGTGTCGAATCGGGTAGCGTACCTTGTCCTAAAACTTTCCGACAGGTACTCCCTGAAGGTTGTACAGGTATATGCGCCAACTTCGACATACTCTGATGATGTGGTCGAAGCGATGTACGAGGACATCGCAAAGGCCCTCAACGACACCTCGAGGGCCCACTACAATGTTGTTATGGGAGACTTTAATGCTAAAGTGGGAGTACAAGATAGCGGTGAATCGAAAGTCGGACCTTACGGCTTGGGCTGCAGAAATCACAGGGGGCAAATGCTGGTAAACTTTCTCGAAGCGCAGGGGCTTTTTTTGATGAATTCTTTCTTTCAAAAGAAGCCTCAGAGGAGGTGGACCTGGCGAAGCCCCGATAACGTGACAAGGAACGAGATAAAAGTCGCTCAGCGTGCTATGGAGCGAGCTATGCTCGGAGTATCTTTGAAGGATAAGATCAGAAATGAGATTATCCGGAAAAGAACCGGAGTCACCGACATAGCTTGCAAAATTAGCAGGCTGAAGTGGCAGTGGGCTGGTCACGTATGTCGTAGGACCGATGGCCGTTGGAGCAGACGAGTCCTAGAGTGGAGACCGCGAATCGGCAAGCGCAGCGTAGGGCGCCCTCCAGCCAGGTGGACCGACGACCTTAAGAAGGTGGCGGGCACCAACTGGATGCGGAAGGCGGAGGACAGGGAGCTTTGGCGCACCTTGGGAGAGGCCTATGTTCAGCAGTGGACAACGATTGGCTGTTGATTGATTGATTGATTGATTGATTTTCGAAAGATAGTTGATTATTTTTAAAACGAATTAAAAAATTCAGCTGGGTGTTGCAAGTCACGAATAAATCGTTTCTTACTATTTATTTATATTAATCTATTGTATTACATTAGTGTTTCTACGAATCATCGATAAAGATAATTATGTTAATCCGAATATATATCATTATCCGACAACTTAACTCGCGTTACATTTTCTATATTATTCCTTGACTCGAATATGATATTCTCGCCATAACGCCCGCCATTTTGTCATTACTGACAACTATTCCCGCGAAAATAATGGTCGTGATAATGCGAGTGTAACCATTGTCATTATTTTGCATAAAAACGCTTCTGTTAAAAAATAACAGGTGCAGATGTAGAGAATTTCAACAGCTTTTATGAAATACGTTAAACATAAAATATTTTGAGGCAGCAATTAAAGTCATATCACAAGTATATATTATAATATATATTTAGTATAAAAATTATACATAAAATTTTTGTAGAGCGTATTTAGCAATTCAATTCTTTCTGGAGAATGCATATGTATTTTATTATGTTTACATACTAATATTATTATTGACGTAGGTAGCGCGTGGAATATGCGGATTATAATAATAAACCAAAGATTTATTAGTATCACTCCTAATCGGTTACAACTTATTTTTAACGCATTTAAAAAAAACAGATGTTGCCATCTTAAAAATATTAAAAAGACAATTAAAAATAACAAAATCAATTAAATATGAGAAAATATAATAAATGAAATATAGTATTAATATAAAATAATTATAAATAAGTGCATGTTTATTTTTTTATGGTCTTTAATTTGTACCAATTTGGACTTATTTTTTTTTTTTTTTTTATCTTTCTACTCATGTTGCTATAATTATGTGTTAATGTATTTTTAAAACAAATATTGTAATTGTTGTGGCTACTTTAAAAAGCTTCACGTGTTAGTTATTTTCACTAAATTGTTTTACATTTGTCATTAAAACATGTAGTAGATACTAGTGGTCCTTAAAATAAATAAATAAATAAATAAAATAAAATAAATCTCTTTAATCACTAAAGTAGGTAGTTTATATAGGTTTGTTACACTTTTTCCTTAAAATTTCCTTAAAAAAACTTGGTGTGATTTTTTCAACCCAGAAACAACAATATAAATTTACAACTTATCAGACTTCTATGAATAATGCCAATAGGAAAACGTGATCTTATCTAACCTTAACGGGCATTGAAATACATTAGTTTACGATTTGTACGCTAAATGAAACGATACACGTTTATGCTATCGTAGTATATATTAATACGGATATCAGTCTAGACAATTCAAAGTGAATGTACGCGTAAAGTGTCGAATAATACGTACCTAACGTACATCAGAAAATCATTCATTTTACATTTGAAAAATGTAATAAAACTAAAATTCTATTAGTAAAACTAAAATATATTCATATTAATCGCACTCAGTTCTGTATTCCACAAACACGCGGTGGAATTTGTTAATATAAAAATTTACAAAGAAGGTAAATATTCATTATCAAAAGAAACACTAAGTAAGAAATTAGCGTCATAAATAAAAACGTAGTCTGCAGCGCACCTTTACATTTCGTAATGAAAGTAAAGGCGTCTTCGGGAAGCGAAAGTATTTGTTGTATTTGAAAATTAAAAGGAGGTAGTCCCTGGAGGGGTGGAGTGGAGGGGGAGAGGTAGTGCAATCAGAGCTCTCCGATGGCAACCTTAAATACCAACCTTAATTGAACTGCTTCCGTGCCTCGTAGCTAGCTACATAAATACTCTTTATGGAAGCGTTTCTTCACAGAAGTGGTTTTTTAACACTTTGTAACCCAAAAATACTACTTGAAAAGTTTTTAACGACAATGTATGAATCGTTTGTAAGACTTTTAAAATAACTTATTTATTTTTAGGAACTTTAACATTTTATCGTTGTATTTACATATTTGTAAAAACTACGGTCTATCAAGTATTTAAGATAGTTTTATATTTATTTGTTGTTCCGAAAGTATTTCTTAAAAGTGCTTAAACGTGAGTCGTCTTCGCGTTTGGACTCAACTACTACTTACCATCAGGTGGAGTAGTCATTTGCCCTCCCGGAAATATATATATAAATAAAACTTCTTAATTGTTTTTCCCGTACGACGCAGACTATAATTTTGCTTTTGTTTTTCACGAAATTATGCAAATAAATGCTTCGAAAAGATGTCTCCATTAAAAATAATTAAAAAATTTCAAACGTACCTTTACTAGCTAAGGAATGAGTGTCTCTTTAATGGAAACAATGTAATCTATTGTCTAGTATTTTAAATGAAAAGGACGCTTAATTTATTATTTTTAATTCTTTAGTGAGATACTTCTTGAGGTTTAAAATTTAAGAGATATGACGTATGACATAAAAGTCAGCAGGTAAACATTACGGATTACAATGAGTTTTAAGTTTAATGCTAGAAAATGTCACGCTATTTTATATGTTAGTATTTTTTTTAGTATTTAGCATGGAAATGCTCCTATTTTAATAAATGGTAGTAAATGCTTAATCCAAAATGCCTACTACCTCCTTAATAAGCAGATTTTTATAGCAGGAATATTATAGTCTACTTTTAAAACATCTTCGTAATTATTACGAAAATTGCAGGTTCGTTTTTAATGAAATATTTACTATTAATTATTTTGTGTATAAAAATGAATTTCAAACTAAAAGAAAACCTCACTTTTAAGCACTTTTTAAAGAAATAATTCCGGAACAACAAGTAAATATAAAACAATATCTTAAATACTTGATAAACCATAGTTTTGTAAAAACAAAGAGACCTACGATAAAATGTTAAAAATAAATTTGGCGAATGCCATTTAGGTTATCTCCAACATTGTTATATAAACATAAATGCTATAAGCATTTAACAGCAATTCGAAGAAATACCATTGAATGTAAGATTAAAATGCCTTTACAAAATAAACAAAAAACCTATCGAGTCTGTATAGTTCATGGCTTTGTAGCAGTAAGTACTTTATTGGGGAACACAAAGCGAGATGGAAATTTGAATACGTACAAAGCTCAAACGGGTGTCGTGCGTTGAGAGATGTTGGCGGAAGCTTAAAATAATATTTTGGAGCGTCGTAGTGGCCCGGCTCGTGAACTCAGGAAATGAGGCTCTCTGTCCCGCCGGGAAATTGTTCCTCCGAATCATAACGCCGAGTAAATCTCCTCGCTTTGAAAGACTTTAAAAATGATAGCTCTGATTTATCTTTATAAGTGTATTACAAGAAATTTGTTGACGCAAATCTTTCCATTGAACTTGTGAAATGAAATCCGTTTATTTGCGGGTGAGATATGAAGAATGATATTTTAGAGAAAATAATTTATTTTTTTAATATAATTTTCTTCGGTTTAAGGTTTGGATATAAATAACAAGTTTTTTTTTGCTTCTGCAATCATGAATCACAATTTTTTTCCTCTAAAAGAAAATATTTGCATTGAAGTCTTCTATTTCCCGTAATCCTGCCTCGCTCGTTGAACAGAACAAAAAACAAAACTCATAAATCAGGTAGTTAGCAATCGCTATCCGAACGGGAACCAATGATCACACCATTTCCCAAAAGGTCCGAGCTGGGGTCGATATATCCGCCGAGCGCATCCGATTGAATTAATCTGGGAAGCGGTTGGTACATGAGATAAACATTTACATATTGTGTATCAGCGAGCACTAGCAGGTATCGATTCTGCAGATCCGATTTACTCTATCGCTTCGAAGAAAGGATTACGTTGTGGAATTTGAACGACGATGGACATGAAAAATGTATGTTTTAGAAGTAGCTTTACTTTTCTAAACAAATGCTAGAAATATAAAAGGAACTTTACAATACCTTGAGACTGCTTAAGGTATTGTAAAGTTTAATTCTTTTTGGCTAAAGTAAAACACTACTACTTTTTAATGAATAAGCTTAAGTCAAAGTAAAGTAAATGTATTAAAGATTATATAAATACTTAAATTAAATAATTAATATGAATACACTTAAAGTATCTTTATGTATAAAATATTTTTTAATTTTCTTACAACGATAAAAAAATGAATAAAAAAATGAGAGTAACTCTTTGATCCACCTAATTTATTCGTTACTGTTTGGTAATAAAAAGTTAGGTAATTTCGAAAATCTTATCAATTCGAATTATAATTTGCCATAAAATATAAATATTTAGGTATGCAAAGTTACAGTACGCTGCCGTAACTCAAAAAGTTGAATTCGAGTTATGAAATACCGTTGTTTCAAACCAAACTTAGTTTCGAGCCGAGAAAACGTCATGTTGAATTTAAGGCGGCAGTCCTGTATAAAGGAATCGAACCATTTAGATTTACAGCGAAGCTATTTATAGATGATTCAATGAGCAAGGAAGTGACGAGATGACATGCGGCGGCAGCACAAAGTAGCAATTGAGGCCGGCAAATAACAGGCAGTGCTGACGTGCACTCGATTTACACGGACATAAATAATACGTAATACGTGACAGCAAACACCAGCGCAGCATCCGACAATGCTCATTGAATCACATAAGACGGCAAAAAAAAACTTTTAAACAATATTTATACTGAAGTATTTAAATATTTCTGTATATTTTTATTATGAAAAATAATTATAACAAGCTTATAATTTAAAATAAGAACACGTGAATCTAAATCGAATAAATAGTGGTGCTGGCCACTAAGCTAGCGGAAAGGGAAAACAACATTAATAATCCGGCACGCATCCGATGAAAATCTGCCAAAATATGTGGAATGCACCACCAAAAGGCATCATGGTCCGGACTTTTTAAAGGAATGAACGCCTTACCCCAGCGTTGGGACATATACAGGCTGCTATTATACATTTAGTAGTATTATTGAGATTGTGAAATCATATAAAGGTGTTATGATTTATTTTAACAGTAAGCCCTAAATACAGTGCAAACATGCAAAGATAAATTCATAACAATCTCTGAGAATAGATATACGGACTTGTAAATTGAATTTCTAATTTCCTGCTCTGCCACAAACGCAGACAGTTCTTTTTACGCATAAGGGCATGGAAGAACAAGTGAGTGAGCGACGTGACCAGATGGCCATCGATGAATGAGTCGTTAACAGACCACCGTCTGATACAAAATAATGCGTTAAGCTATATCAAGATCCAGTTGAAAAGCATTAATTTTATGACAGCTGTTTGAAAACTTAAAGCTGTGTTTCGAAGTTAAATATTAGTTTCACTTTTACAGCGGTAGGTGTATTTCGATCGTGGTAGGTGTATTTAATCATAACAATTCTTTCATTTATGTTTATACATAATAGGTATCTATTTCATCAGATATTCTACCGCATATCAGCAATACTTCGTATTGATGTGTTCCGGTTTGGAGGGTGAGTGAGTCAGTGTAACCCCAGGCACAAGGGACATATGATCTTAGTTCCCAAGTTTGGTGGTTCATTGGCGATGGCGAAAGAAATGGTTAATGTTACTTACTGTGCTAATGTCTACATACGGTGGTGTCCACATTTAGGTGACCCATTAGTTAATAGTTTACAAGCTGCACTGACGTTAAATGAATGAAATAAAAGCAAGCCAATGAAGAAGATTATCTTGAAACATACAAATACAACGACCATCTGTATAAGCATCGCACTCTATAAAACATATTTGCAGTCTGAATACTACAGTTGTCTTCATGTCCCAACAATCATTATACTAAGCAGTTTTGTTCTTTTAAATCTTTGAACGATACTAAGAATAATTTAATACGAAAAAGGATTTTTAATGAACATATTTTTTACTGGCTGGTAGTCGTAATCGATTTAATCTAATTTGAAACCGTATTTTTTATCTCTCAATCGTGTAGGTTGGCTAGTTATTTCGTCCAACAACCGGGATGTGCCTAATTCTAGTCAATAAGCGCCCTCAACATATATCGAACTTATAGGACCATTCTATTAACACTTTTATGATTTACCTCGTAAAGAGCAAAATTGTTTGCATAGAATAATTGCGAATTACGACTGGTCCTACTATTTAATTTGCGTGCATAATCGCTAATTTTTTTTACTGTATAATAAAAATAATTTAAGGTTTGAAAGGTTTGTTTTTTTTAAACTTATTTTTTATTTTATAGAAAATATGAATAAAATGCTTATATATTCATCCCATATGTGTTTCTAAACTATTTATCCGATTGTAATGATTTAGGTAATGAAGGTTTCTGGTCTAAAAAAAAAACGATTTTTTTCATTGTATGTTTGTTCTTCAATATAAACGTCCTATGTAGTACCCTTATTTTATCCGTGCGAAGCCGGGACGGGTAGCTAGTTACTTTGTAGCAAGGTGCTGTAATGAAAACCGACATAGAATATAAAATGGTTTGAAGTGTTGTTAGCACGCGGACAAAGTCTAGAGGCGAGTATAAATACTTACTTTGTAGCAAGGGTTGAAGTTTGATCGTTTATTTTGCAAAGTTTTTACAGAACAAAAGCTATTTTATCAGTATTGCACCATAACATTTCTTATAACATAAAGAAGCAATTTATTCTTATATTACCATTTCAAACATTCGACTTACGTCACTAGTCAGATCAATGATCCACATGTCTTTATATATAAAATTCTGGTATGCGTCTGTTGGTAATCCATTAACGGCTTATTAACCAGTTTTGATGGTTTTTTTAACTAATGGGATTATATGGTTGGTTCTTAGCTATTGTTAACGGGTAGGTAGCGCTGTTGCCGAAAAGCCGGCTTTTTTGCGTTAAAATAATAATAATATCCTGGGACATTATTCACACACGGCCATCTGATCCCAAACTAAGCAGAGCTTGTACTATGGAAACCAGGCAACTGATATACTACATTTCTTTTGTAAAAACCTATATAGATTATTACACTCAGACTCAGGACAAACAGACATGTACATGCACACAAATTTCTGTCCTGGGGCGGGGTGGAATCGAGCCCACAACCTTCGGCGTGAAGGGCACGTACCAACCACGCCGACCGGCTGTGGATAATACAATATTATTTTATTTATTTTTTATTCAACAATGTCTTGCAATGTTTTATTTCTTTTATTTGTACGACTTCGGGACACACCGCTAGTCTAATATACATCATAATATATTATAATTATTATAGAATATCTGAAAATTAGTTTTGAGTAAATATTTGAAAGCATTAAGTATAAGTATAATTAGGTTTTATAAATTGCTTTTACTCGAAGTATTGTACTGTATTTCTTGTTAAGTATTCAACTTTTTCTTTTAATCAGTTGGCAAATGTAAGCACAATAAGCGACAATCATGCGCAATGCTAAGTACCAACTTATTATTAAAACGAATAATAATGTTAATTTAATATATGTAATAAGTACGTCTTGCACTTTGAATGGTGCAATGTAATTACTATGTACTTAAAATCAAAAGTACGTTTTCACGCCCGATCGAAATGACGGCATCTCGGAGCTACGTGACCTCAACCGCCCTCGATGATTCACCGGCGCCGAGCATTCCTCCCAACCGCATAGGTAATAGGAAATGCCACATCGCCATAAATTTACAAACGCTATGCTAATAACTCATCCCGTGATATTCTATGAGCGTATAACTTATGCCTAATTGCTAGTTGTGTTAAGCGTATTTTTTGTTCACCCCCTAGTGATGACCTCAATTTCTCTCGACATTACCAGCCAGCGGTGCATCCGATTACTAATGCACTTTGATGGATAGGCGATAATGAAGAAAATTATATTATTATTTTTCACAATTTTCTTGTTCACTGGTCGTTTTACAGTTTTGTTTCCTTTGTTAGATTTCTTCCATAAATATTTTAATTATACTTATTTATATATTTAAATACAAAAAAAATCGTCTAAAGTGCAATTACATTCCAGAATTAAGTTTGCGGTCAATCTTATATTACAATGTGAATTTTGTTTCATGCATGCAAATTCGACATTAGTCAAGTTTTTGTGTTAACATTTGTTGTATTAATTTAACCTCCATACCAAATTAACTTTTATAACTTTATATTTTAATATTTAAATTTACGCTGAACAAATAAAATTCTTAATGTGGTATTCCGTTGCTTCACCAATTATAATGCAGAAACGACTTTCAAATGCATAGAATTATTAGTCTTTGCTACCACTGGATACTATATCCGCCACGCCTCGCTCTGAATATGATGCTGACTGTCACTTTGAGAGAGTAATAAGTAGAACGAAATGCGAAATGCCTTTGCACGCTAGCAAACAACGTTGAAACAGTATATTATATCTAAAGCATCCTGTGGATCATTGGCCGTATTGAGTCGATCGTTTCATTAGTGTTCCTTGTGCCGATTCATTGTACACTTTTGTACATTAATAAACATTAGTTACAAAGAAACGATACAGATACCATCTTCAATATAATTATTTTGGATTAATCTTTGCAACTAATCTTTAGTTCGGTAAAAATTAAGTTTTCTTGAGCGAATTACCGAGACACAAAGTCCAACAGTTTATTACTTAATTAATTCTTAGTTATTATTTTTTTTTTTTTAATTCAATCATTATGAACATATACAACTATAAATGACACGTAAAGTATTGAATGAAATAAAATATAAGCCATAAAACGGAATCAAATGTCTACACAAGGATTTATAGGGAAATAAATAAGTACAATCGTGCTCGAAAATTATCATTACAAATGGGTCTTGCAATTTCACGACAAGAATTTATCTGCTGACATTTTAATTTACGTCGGCGGCGAAGTTCTTAATTAGTGGAGAGTTTTGTAGGGGTGCGCTACGTGCGGTTCAGGCGTGGACCACACGCGACTGGCGATACTGCAGTTTTATAAAAACATTGCTCTTTTCGAATACTACGGATGTACTATAAAACTATACAATATCCAATTGTTCTCATTGAATACAAAACGCCAGAAATTGCTATTCAAAGAGATTTTTAATTATTTTTTTATCTTAGAATATGTAATATAAATACTTCATTATAATTTTAAAATACATATCGATATTATAATTTACTTTGTATAGTATAGTTTTACTTATTCATATATGCCTTAAAAATGACATAGCGAGCATTCGCATTATTTAATCGGTATCACTCACAAAACGTGTGTAACATGATAATGTGATGTTTTTTTTAACAAAACGTGACGGCACGTGTTTATTGGCTTACATTCGACCATCGATGTTTATTGGGCCATTGCACATTAGCCTTAATGCGTGTGTATCATGTTTTGTGTTTTGTAAAGGCTATCTCATAGCTGTTCAGAAGATCGGTCATCGGCTACTTGTACAATATATACGTCATAAGATCGAATGGAGTGAGCAACTGCGGTCAACACAAATACGAACCACGTATCACGAGTCCACGAATGTACATTTATATTAAAATTACTTATTAGAAATTAAATTCGATTTATTTTTATTACGATGGGTATTTCTATTGAGCAGAATTAATAATCCTCTGACTCATAATAAAGTTATCTAAGAGGGCAATAAATAATAATACAACTTACAATAAATACTGTTTTCACTGTTTCGTGATTCATATCTGTGTACAAAATTGTTCGACGTGTTTAAATAAAACTCCGCAAGACGTTCTCGTTAGGTTATTTATTTTAAACATTCCATCGAACACTTTATTCGATTCATATTTGAATGAATGAAATGTTTTTTATCAATCGACGTTTCGAAATAAAAACGCAAACTATAGCGGTGATTGATACAACTCTATAACGAATCCGATAAAAGAAAACTTTAAAGATTCATCTGAAATATGATTCGTGTGCTTCCAATTAAAATTCCCTTTTTATCGAATTAAAAATAGCTACGAAAATTGGTTCCTCTAATTACGTATTAAGTTCGAAAGAACAATCACCACCGATATAATTGCAACTTCATGTACGGTTCCGGTGTGTATCGAACAATATTGGAATTAATTGTCCATAGTTCGTATCTAATACTCAACTATGAGTTCATCAAATTGCTTCTCACATGTGTGGGTGAGCATCTAAAACCGTTTATGTTAGTACATCGGTCGTGCTAAGCTGGTCCGTGATTGGCTCTCATGTCATGATAATGCGGGCGGGAGCCGACAACGTTATGAACCCTCTGATTTAATTGAAGATTCCACTATCGACGTCCACTATATCCTGGCACCATCGCATTGCCTGGGTTTCGTTTGGAACACTTGATCTATTAATATTTATTAGTCATAGTTAAAGTTTGATTATGTCCGTTATTACTACGAGGGGAGGATTCATATCAACATCCACGTTTCGATTGATATAATTCTTAATTGATATATTTTCTTCTAGTAATAGAAAACTATGTATTCGTAATTGTTAAATAATAACTTCAAAAGTGAGTTTTGTTTATAAAATATAATGAGATATTTTCAATTTCTTAGTCTTCTATGACGACAATCTTAATCATATTTAAATTTATATATATATATATATATATATATATATATATATATATATATATATATATATATATATATACTTACAAATGAAGTATTATGTAGCTCAAGTGGATGGAGAAGTCGAATACGTACCTGAAAGCAAAATAAAATTACGTTTAATTGCAGTAAAATACCGCTACCTACTTAGTTAGTTCTGTAATGCTATCGCTTAATTTAACTTTGTAACAAGACCCGTTATATTCATAACTCAAGGGAATTCATTGAGACGTAACAGAAAGATAATTATTTACATTTGAAATGCATCAAACATTTTGGGACAGTTGACGAATTAAGACGTCACAACAATGTCTTAGCTAGTGTTGTATATATATTCTACTAAAATGCACGTAAATACGTGCCAAAAGTAAAAAAGGTCAACTTCTTAATAGCGTATAGTCTGACTAAATAACGAAGCCTGCCTTGAAAAAATTAAGGTTTCCCAGCGAATTGCCGAAAGAATGGCTGTACCGACGTCAGACGCCTTCTCCAAGCGCGCACCGAGTTCTGAACGTACTTATTACGTTATTAACCAAATTTGTAAAAATAAATTTATTGATCTGATACGTCATCATCTTGCATTTTTACAAATAGAGCGTCTTTTTCTTACGTATTATAAGTATTTACGCGAAGTTCTTTGGATTTAGTGGAAAAATTGTAGTTATTGTTTGAACTTGTGCCACGGTTTTTCGTTGATTGCCATCAACATCATCATTCAATATTTAAAATATCGGAAATAACTAAAAAAAAAAAATCATTATCATAGACGTCCTTAAGTTAAGCAGAAAATTCAAAACACTTATGTATAAAAATAAAACAAGATGTCACTCTGACATGTTTCTAAGTAAAATTACATTATGATTTTGGGAAGCGTGTGCGTTATATAAATAACTATAAAAGTGTAATTTTAACGAAGACCGTGATGGTAAATAAGTTGACACTAGAGGCACCTGCAGGCGATGTCTAATGGACTCAATTATCGGCGACGCGGATTGGACCATTAACTCCCCGCCTCCTCTCCTGGTGCACGTTGCCTTTCAAAAGACTCCCAAAGCCTTTTGAAATTGGCTACGATGCGAGTGTCTTTACTTAAAGTGAATTTCCTAACGCCGAAATCTAACGTTTAATTATAAGTAAAAACAGAATTATTTCTTTTTTGAATCTATTTTATCATTGAAGCTTCATGTTACGTAAATAGATATGGGCTATTTAGAAAAAAATATCGACTCGAATTCGAATTTTAAATATTATCTTTAGATACAGGTAATCTTAAAATTGATCGTTATCTTTACATATTTTTTTTTAACTTTTGTTGATAATATATTGTACGTTCAGTATTTGTTATATAAAAAATCTTCAAAATAGCTAAATACTTTATTATGACTTGATTTATTACCTAACGCTGATAAGAAGTCATGCTCTCTAGTTGATATCATAAGTATAATAGTGTCTTATTTGAATATTATTATAACAATGTTGAAAGAGTAACAGGTAAATAAAAAATAAACTATATACATTGGAACATTGGAAGAGATACAAGTATTTACTTTAAATATTTACAGCTTTAAATAATGCATTTTATATTATTTACATTCATTTGAATATGTTGTCAATAATTTATTTGTATTGTTTATTACTCCTAAATTGCATGAATGTGTGTAATCTATTAAGATTCAAGCGTGAGCATATGACCTTGGTAGGAGACCATTAGCAAAATAAGAACAAGCGTATTTCTAACATACCCATTCTTATCTGCGGTTGTAATGGGTTGATCAATAAACATTATCTTGTTCTGTTTTTATCTATTAAACATGATGTGTCATGTTATATTGCACTATAATATGTATGTTTTTGAAATATCTTGAAACGAATACATTCCATACGGTCAGGAACTTGATATATGAAATTTCTAAACATTTATTATTATAATTATTTAGTTCAATTTATTGGAGGTAAGATTCTAAAATTATATCGTGATAAGTCGTAAATAAAATCCACTTATTTCGTTTTTTTTATATTTATTAATAAAAAAACGATCCTTTTCTCATATCACGTAAATGCATTTTTTTTTGCAAACACAGATACAATCCATAAATAAAAGAAAATGAAAGGTGTTAAGGGATATAAATATTTAATTATATTTGCAGTTTCAACAAAAGTCATTCAACGATGGTTCGTTAATCCGATAATGTTGCCAGTAAACTTGCTAAAGTCACGTTTATCATTTGTTTTATTGTTGACTCGTACCATGGCTCGTGCACATTGTGAACAAATGTTTCTGTAACGAGGCCTCCACTCTGGATGCGAACTGTTTAGATTGTTTAAGACTAGCCATACACCCCGGTTGCGTTAGAAAATTAGCTAGGGTATACTAATATAATATCCAAATAATCTAATTTATTTCCGACAATTTATATCCTGTTAGCTAATACGTTTCTAAACTCATTAAAAAATGAGGCGTTCGTGATTATAAGATGCCAAATGTTGCCACCAATTATATCCAAGTAAAAATTAATAAAACCACTAGGATATATATGATAGGAGACCAACCATCAAGCTTACAACAGACTTTTTTAGATGTGTCGTGAGTCATGGGATACATTTTTTCTTTCGGAATTTCGAGAAAATATACATAATTATAGCAACGTTGATACTTAATTTGAAATGAATGCTTTGTATGGAAAAGGCTCAAGTCCGCTAACAAAACAGTGACATCGAACGGAGGTCGTTATCAGCTCATACACGCGCTGCGTGACGAGTACCTACGCTCTACAGATAATAAGTAGTTATTACATAAGTTTTGTTGCTAATAACTTGTCGAAAGTGTAATAATATTTCATTTGTTACTTTCTATCGTTGTTCTTATTTTTCTTTTCTAGCAACATTATCATTCTTTGATTTTATAAGTTAAGCTAATGTTAGGCAATGGAGATCTCACTGTAAATGATATTATTATTTTTAACAATTACATTAGATTTGAAGTTCCAATTCAAACATACTCTTTTAGATATATTTTGGTTGTCTTTATTATCATTATGTATCCTGCCTTATTGTTTATTGATTCCGAACCGGGGGTAGTTTTACATTTCGCCTTTTAAAATGATTCAACAGTGCTTGTAATTGCCTGTACTTAAATAAAAAATACATTGATTTTAATATAATAAATCCATTTTTTGTATATGTTCAGGTTTTTAAACAAGCAGTGGCAAATAAAAATTAATTATTGATAAATAAGAAACTTAAAGATGAGCCGTGATGGCCCAGTGGTTAGAAGACGAGAATGTTAACCGATGATTCTGAGTTCGAACCGGTCTTTAATTTGTGCTTATAATTCTTCACGCATATATCCACCAGCCTGATTGAAACGGTGAGATGGAGTTAGCGCAAAAAGAAAGAGGGTAGGCCTTAGCTCAGCAGTGGAATATTTACAGTTAATTTACTTTACTTCAATATACTTGATAAAGTATTTAATTAAATAAAAGTAACTTATTTATTCAGTAGGGTTACATAAACGATAAATAAATATCCCGCTTTATCCGGGATACCTGAATGAAATTTTATGATTAAGCACGTACGTGTAAGATTTGAGTAAATATGACAATATTTATCTACAATCTGTCTGCTTACCGATTTGGTGTCAACGATCTTTAACGATGGAAAAGTGCAAATACTTAATTTCACAATGCCGTAAGCGTGAGAGGTTTATACAACTATAATTAAATAAAATTTAATTAAGTAAACTTATTAGTATATAATATGTACTTAACGTTAAATATATTTCATTTAAAATACAATAATTTAACTGATATAACGAAGTGATTATAAAACACTGGTCATGAACGATATTGTAAATTAAAAAAAAGTTAAGTAAAACGAAACCTGTAACTGGCCTACTGTTGAACGTAAGGCTCCTCCCGTCTTATGGAGAAGCTTAGCATCTTACTAAACCGCGCGCCTTTATTGCGGGTTTGTTTGATACATGTGTATCTGTCATCCGAGACAAGAGATTAATTATAAAGAAGCGTCAGTAGCACAAAGGTTTACGGGCCGGCTAGCGATGTAAAAGTCGAAAGTACGACCCTGGCCCTTAGGCTATTGTCGTCCCCACTCGACTCCAGGTTGAATAGGAATATTGATACCAAATACATAAAGCATATTAGAATTCAATATTTGAAGAGTATGCCATGATTATTTCTTAGTTATTGTACGAACTTATGTCCTTATGTTTTGTCAGCAATATTTAAAATATCTTTATATATTTCCGCCATAAGTTAGGTCCCTAACGCGTTAACAAATAGTGATTAATATTCAAAGCTAAATAATATAAAAAAAATCTTATAATTAATAATCGTTATATAATATATACTTGAATCTTTTTAATAAAAATCATTAGATTGCAAACTTTCATCAAATAATTTTCTTTTTCAAACTTGTTCGAAAGTTTATTTTGCAATAAAAGTACGACTATGTTATCAGAATTTATAAAATTAATCAAATGAAACACCACATGTACAATGGATTTTTGCTTCAATTCGTTAACTACAAGTAGTAAGTATTATATTCTTATGAAAATAGCAAATGTTCAGCGGAAAACTTGAAGGAACTTCTATTATAAATGTTAAATATCTCTTTGAGGTTCATGATAAAGATTCAAAGCTTTTATTAAAGGAAGAAATAAAACTATTTCTGATAAAAATCTATCCCGCTATTCCGTACAAAAAAAAAATGCGGCGAAGAAAATGCGCTTGAAAAGTAAGATATTCAACATTTAAATTTTTTCTAAAGGCGCTATACATTTAAATACAGTTACTACATAATGTACGTCTACATTACAGAGTTATATAACTGTTTAGTGCTATTGTACTAGATTTGAATGCAAAGGAACTGAGAGCACCCGATTCCCGCTAAGAACATTAAAGTGCATTTTACTGGTCGTAAAGTGGCGTGCACACGACCGCGCTTCACCTATAAAGTCACTCGCAGTGCGAATCAACATCAAAAGCAAAAGTCTAAATAAAATAGAACGAAGTAAAGAGATTTAACTATATCATATAATAATGAATTACGCAGGTTTAGATACCAATCCTTGTTTTCTTGTTGCAACAAGATTTCGGAAGATGGCAGTTATGGAAGTCTCGGAAAGCACGTTAAAGTCGTTGGTCCAGTGCCTGAATTATCTATGTGTCTGATTACCGTCGGACATAGCGGTATATGCTAGTGAGAGAATAAAACGTATTATGATTGCACACATTTGTACACTTTAATATTCTCCTATGCAAGTGCGCATTATTAACTTACTGACAGCATACTATTAATATAGTTTGTAATGAATTTTACAATCACTTCAATAAAAATATAAGCATATAAGTTTCAGTAAGCAATTCTTATTGGTGATCTCGAGTGCGGCTTAATTAGATTCTAATAAGATAGATCCCGAAGTAATTATAAAAATTTAAGGTTTATTGGAAATAAATCGCATTTACTTTCTCTTTCAAGAACGATTCTAAATTTCTTTAATATTCATATATTGTACAATACATTGATTATATAACGAGTAAAATTACTTCCTTATTCCACACTCACTACTTCATCAGTATACAAATATACGCAATACATTTTTAAAAATTAAAGTGACGTAAAAAATTTCGCCACGTAAAGTGAAATTAACTCAAATATTAAATATACTACAAAATTATTTGAAGTCGGCGACGTCATCAATGATAAGATTTTACTTTCTATTTTCTTTTTAAAAATCGTAAAGGTTATTCATAACTTTATTCTTATCTGAACGTAACGTCCTCACACAAGGTAAATAATTGAAACATATTGATAACGCGTCGTTATCATCGGTCATTAATTTGTTTTGATGAGTCATATACATTTAATAGTTTCTGTAAAAGATTTCTTAGTAAACGCAACAAATAATTAAATTACTACTTTTAAAGTAAAAATAAATAAATCAATATTTACGTTATAGTCCAAAGCAAAAAAGTTCTCACACACTATCAGGTGGTGGTACAAATACATGAAAAATGCTGGATTTCTGCTATCATCGATGTGCCTCACATCACGTAAAATATGATGTAAAACACCTTAGTAACCAATAAAAAAGGTCTTATCAGTCCGGCTCACGGGGCACTTCTTATTTTATCACGAATTGCAACAAATAACTGCGATAAAGGCCAATAAAAAGTTACATATTCAAATTGTGACGTCACGTTTATTCCCATACATGTGAATATAGTATATGTATAATGAGGGACTCATTGATCAACTGTTACATGATATTATAATATTTGAAGGCCGATAAAATAATATCTGACTGTGAAATTCAATCATTAATTTTTCAGACGTCAGTCGATCGTGAGTCTTTCACGAACAGACTCTTCACCATGTAGGCCAGGGTTGCCGGGCGTCCATATCAAATAAGGCACGGACACGGCTTTAATTATGCCTGGCAGACGGGAAGCCTTATATATAAAAACCTTTGTACATAAAACGTGGCAGTTACGTCACTATACGCGGTTAGTGGCGATAAAAATAAGACGAGTATTCGATACGGCAGGCGACGAAGCATCGATCAATCTGAGATCTAATAGCAACGTCTGACCGAGCCGGCGCCGTCGCGACCAACGCACCTCGTTTCAGTCCCAAAAAACCAAAAAACAGCTCCAAAAAGATTGATATAACTTTATCGTTAATGGGATAACAAGGATAGCAATATACAGTCCTGCTAAATTGATCAAGTAAAAATTATGATGAATAAACTATACCTTTTAAGTATGAAACACTGATTTAATAGAATAAAGTGGTAAAGAAGAAAATAATAATTCAAAGGGAATAGGAAAACGCTTAAAGATAATAACGCTCGTTATTGATGGCGACGCCATAACGTATTAGTAATGGCGAACACATATCACAATATCAGTGTCATAGGTATTTACGTTTCATGATAGAAATGACTACGATTTGACTATGAACGTCGTCAGTAAAAAATAACTTATACTTTATTTTATATTTTTTTTAATTAAAATGTCAATAAAGATATATTACATTATATAGCATTAAATGTAGGTACATATAGAACTAGCTACACAGGTCCTTACACAAGTCCATTTATGATTCCTTAATACTTTACGAATTCAAATTGATAAGTTTAAAATGTAATTTTGGCATATAGATTTCTTAAATACTTATAAATGATTTAATTATAAATTAATAATACGGTCTTTTGCAAATATTGACTTTACGTTAGTTTAATTTTTGAGATCTATAAATCTTTGATACATGTTTGGGAGCAGGTATCTTTTATAGTTTAACAAAAATTCGCCGAAGCTATTTGCTATTTCTCCCAGTTTGTTTTAGTATGCTATATTGTTTCATGTCACAATCCATTAAATTGGTATTTCCTCTAAGTACGTTCTGAAAAGCTGAGATGGCCCTGCGGTAAGAACGCGTGAATCTTAACCGATGATCGTGGGTTCAAACCCGGGCAAGCACCACTGAATTTTCATGTGCTTAATTTGTGATTATAATTCATCTCGTGCTTTACGGTGAAGGAAAACATCGTGAAGAAACCTGCATGTGTCTAATTTCACTGAAATTCTGCCACATGTGAATTCTACCAACCCTAGATATTCTACCGCAAAACAGCAATACTTGATATTGTTGTGTTCCGGTTTGAAGGGTGAGTGAGCCAGTGTAATTACAGGCACAAGGGACATAAAATCTTAGTTCCCAAGGTTGGTGGCGCATTGGATATGTAAGCGATGGTTGACATTTCTTACAATGCTAATGTCTAAGAGCGTTGGTGACCACTTACCATCAGGTGGCCCATATGCTCGTCCGCCTTCCTATTCTATAAAAAAAAAAAAAAAAAACCCGTATTGGAGCAGCGTGGTGGAATAAGCTCCAAACCTTCTCCTCAAAAAGAGGAGAGGAGGCCTTTAGCCCAGCAGTGGGACATTCACAGGCTGTTACAGAACGTTCTGAATGCTTTGAGTAAAATCCATTACTATATACATATATTTTATACATAAAAATTAAAGTCCTGTCTGACTAAATAATATCATTCATTCAATATTTATTTATTTTAGAACGCATAGAAGTTCTTTCGAAATGTAAAGGTACACTGAGAGAAAAATTTGCGGAATTTGATTTCTCTATTCAACCCACCCAAAATGTTATTATAAGTTATATTAGTACGCCAAGACAAATATGATTATACGTTTCTGTGATTAAAGAAACTTGTCGCTGATTAAAGAAGCTTTCTGCGTGCGAAGCCATGGCAGTTTGTCTTCAATTAGACTAATATCTAAAATTTCTGTATCTTATTACTACTAAGTGACATAGGAATATTGGCATATCATTAGGCTTTACGAAATAAATGAACTTAACGCGTTTACAGTCGTGGATAGTAGCTTGTAATGCAATATAGCAGATGCGAGATTGATAATTTTAAGATTAAAATTACGTACGCTTCTTGAACTAAATATATCATTTTAAATTTAGTATAACAAATTTTCCCTATTATTGTCTTCCAAATTTAGTGATATATTTAACTAATTTTATTCCAACCATGTTAGTCACAAATAAGTTAATTGACTTCAAAACACCATTTGGCAACTCGTTTAGATAAATGAAATAATTAATTAAAGCTAATTCTACTTAATTAGAGTAAACATTATAGGGTTAGATTTTATTAATATTTGTCGAGCGGTAAAAGAGATAAAGAATGTAATGATATGTAATTATGTATAAAATATTAACATCAATTCATAAGAATTCCATAGTTATCTTTGTTTTGTTTACATTTTGTTTTAATTATTATACTGTGAAAAAATATCTAAGAAAGATAATTATAATTATAGACTTACCGATAAAATAAAGTATTCAACTAATTATAAAATAATTATATTGTCTCAATTTTCTGTCTATATTGTCTCTTTTTTAAACTAAAAATCAGCTGATTCCGGTTTCATTCACTTGTCGCATTTTGCACACCAAAATAAGTGCAATAAAGCGGGTCCGTCGATTACACGGAATAAAACGTCAGATCATTGGCATTCACGTACGTAAAGATAATTTGGAGCAGGTTGGTCCTGTATTGAAGGCTGTGCGTGCGCCGAAACTGTATCACAGCAAAGTTGTGGTAGGTCAGCGATCGGGCGCGCGCCTGCATTCCGCCGGGCCGCGGCTCCGACGCCCACTAAATATAGACTGGCCGCCTGAGTGAACGAACTGACCGCCGAACGACGGATAAAATCGCATGCACTTTGACAATGCTGCTTTACAGACGGTGTAAATGTGCTGTCAAATATTTATAGACACAAAGAAATACACTGCCAAGTGGAAACGAATAAGTCGTAAAAAATTGGACGTAACAATTCAATGTTACTATTGAAGTAATTCAATGTTACTTTTAGCACTGAAGTTCTTTAACAAACTCAAATAAAATAAAATTATCTTATTTCGTATTCACCAAGTCACATGTGCAATAAATTCGCGACTAATGCCTGTAACGGTCATTTATTTCACACGCGCTTAAAATACCAAATAGCTAACTTTAATATATCGTGTTGGAAAAACTAAACTCTATTAACGAAAAATCGCATGATTCCGCTAATGCATACGGTATACATAAATAAAAATGTAAATAGCAAATGTTGTCTGACGGCGAGACATGGTCGGCGAGAGCGCATTTATTTGCTTATCGGACCCATAAATGCGCTAACCGTATACGATAACGGAACAATGAGTGTAAACCAGCCCGATACCTACAACATTAGTGTACAGTGTACACTGAGATATGCTTATCTCCTAGTGTCAATACTCTTTTGTATCCAAGATATGGTAGTCTATTTGCTCTAATGCGCCGGACGCATTCTTCGGCGCTGAATAACTTCCAACAATGGCTTGACCCATTAGCTACTTATTTCGGGATGTACAATACGACGACTAGGAACGAAATTGTTATGTTATTTTAAAATAAGAATTATCCGAAACATTCATCATTTAAAAAAAAAACATATTGACAAAAAGTAGTATATGTTACAAAGATTTATTATAAAAAAACTTTTTTTTAATTAAAAAGTTTTGTTTACTTTTATATTCATAACAAAGTATGATTGTAATATCACTTTTGATAAGATCGGTATTTTAGAACATAATTATTATAATTTATAACAAATACATTGTTATAAATTATAATAATTATGTTTACAAACAGTAAGTATTATTAATTAAAATATCAGTATATTTAGTAAAAATTTAAATAGGACTTTTGACCTTTGTCATTTTAGTTTGTGTGACGCACTTACTACTTAATTAGAATAAATCAAAAATGATAAAGGTTTATCTTTTTAATAAAAATAAGATAAAACGTTACATAATATGTATTAGAGAATTGGAAATATTATGTTGATTATATTTGAGCATATTTTGTATATATCATGTTAAACTATTTCAATTTTCGTGAAAGCTTATAATATATTAAAAATCTTTTATTTTAATTAATGTATAAGCGTTTTATTCTGAAACGTTTCTTATATCGCATGTATTTATAAGTTGATCACGCGATTGTACCGGAACAGAGTAAGAGGCTACTTCCGCCGAGGAATAATTTACCACCAATTATGAAGGTACAAAATCATTATTTTGTTGACCACTATTATGACATATTTGTTCTATAAAATGCAATATGGTTTTGTAAATTATATTTCAAACATTTTCATAATTATTTAAGTTGACTTATATTTCTTCTATTATTTCCTGTGAATTTATATTGTCATGGAAATATAATTTTTTTTTGTCATTTTAGAAAACTTTCATTAAACTCGTGGCTAAAGTCGTCTGATATCAGTGCGACCTTCGCAAGAGCATATTGATAAGAGATAAAAAGAGACTGATCGACGCTGATGTAAAACATGAAAAATATATTTTTGGTATCTGTCATTGCTACATTATCGAATGTTGATTAGTCATTTCTTAAAAATCTGCAATGATTATACAATTAAATAATTATGTGAGGATTTGAAATAATATCTTGTGTATTATAATAAACTATGTAAATTACAGATAGGATCGCCGGTCGTAGCGCCGGAGGTATGCATTTTGCGCAAGAGTGTGAGCCGACAACCGACGGAAAGTCAGCTGGCACTTACTGACGACTGAGAATGGTAAGGGAGGGGAGCAGACAGTAAATTGAAATTAAGTAGCTATTTTACTGTCACATATTTTAAGCCGAACGGCGATGTTTTGCTTTCAGGAGCTCAAATTTATACGACGGTATCATTTTTCCGATTCATAACATAATGATTTTCATCGACCAAAGAGCGCTTAGTGCGTATCGCGAAAGCCGAGTTTGATTATCCAGCGACTCGCGGAAAAACTTGACGTCTGAAAATTCAAAGCGAGTGCAATAAAAATCCAAACAATGCATAAAATTGGTGGTATTTTCTCTGATGGCAAAATAACGCGAGCTCAAAATAGACACGAAAAATGGTTTTGGGCGCGTGCATGCAGTGATCGATCGCACTCACCGTGCGTTCGCAGGCCTTCGTATGCACGGTGGTCAGCTGAGCCGTCGGCTGCGGCGTATGAGTTGTCGAATTCACTTGCACTGCAATGTGCACCGTCTGTAACTCCTGCTACAGCTAATAAGCTGCCAAGTAGCACTGGATGCGGATCCGGGTGCACTGCACGTGGCTCGATCGGGCTCCGGCCTCAGATCACGAGAGGGCACACACACACGGACTGAATGCGTCAAGCGTAGACTATATATGCATCGCGGCTCTCGCGTACTAGCAGCGAGAGTGTCGGCGAGCGACTGAGTGCCGGCGTAGAGCGCGGGGGCCGCCGCCGGCACCCGCGCCGCCCCTCGCCGCCCACTTCCTCCGATGAATGACAATAATGGAAGACGTTCAACTCGCCCGCAAACCGAATAATATGAATCATTGCATTAGGGTGCAGCCCCGCCCGAGTCCGGCCCGCAAAACTCTGCTCGCGCCTCGCCTTCGTAAATATTCATGGAGGACCAAGGTATTGCACTCTAACGCTCAACGTTGTCGCACGCTCATAGACCTGCAATACACATTTCGTAGCGATTGCAATCTAGAACACATAGAAATGTCGCAGTTGGCCGCTATGCGGGTAATTCCAAGTGCTCGGACTGTAGGTAGTCGCAATTAGCAGGTTCACATGGCAGACGGCGCGCGGCGGCTGCTGCGGCGCGCTTGCGACGCCACTAATCTTATCTGCGCTAATCTAATCCGGCGCGACGCCCTCTCTTGTGTTTTCTTCCAATTGTGTCCACTCAAGGTAAATTAAAGGTTTTCTCTCGGGAATTCCTAGGAGACTTAGACTTTGTTGCGCTATTTCAGATTATAATTAGTTATCATAGACACGTACGTTGATAAACAAAAGTACACTTTAAATTCTACTCTGTCTTTGTATAAGTGGCTTAAATAAACAATGTCTAGACGTAAATAAGACATAACGTCAAATATGTGCTTAAATTTTTAACATAAAACAAATAACCGTAATGCGTTTGGACATGTAATAAAAAAGACATTTTAAAACTTGTTTAGAAGAGAGCTTAGCGGGATTGTATTTTGTATGCTCGTACAAATTTGTTCTAAAAAATGTATGTTCGTTATAATGAATTACTTACCATCTAAGAAACAATCCATTGATCATTGATCGATATTTTTTCCGGTTTATAAAAATAAAACTCTTATAAAGTAAAGAACCATCATATCGCAAATAACATACCTATATTAATTCCTCGAATTTTTGGGCAATTATTTACATCGTTTTTGTCGTGCTGGGATGAGTTCATAAATAATTGCATTATAACAATTGATGATTATACGACCTATCTGCCTTAATAATAGGCTAACATATAATGCTTGAAGATTTATGGTTTTCCACGCAAACCTTCGCGAAGAATTGGACATTAAGAACAGCGTCCCGGGTCGCTGTCGCGAAGCGTCGAGGTTTATTTTATTTTGTCCGATCCTTAAAGTTCATCTCGTCTAGACCGGTTCACCCACGCCCATGCCTCGCACAGATTTCTGCATCTTGCAACCGACCCGCCATACAAGTTACTTTATTTCCCTTTTTATCCTTTTGCAAAACGCCGTGATATTGGCCTCCACCGCTTTAATAGTGAAACGATTTACCGCAAAAAATCCTATTAAAATTATTCCTTGTAGATAGATGTAACGCAATTGCAAATGTCTGGTTATTCGTTTCGTCTTTTTAAATAATGAACAGAGTAATAAGTATTTATACTAATGATAAATTAATTAATTCAATTTAATTTTCTATATACTCGTAGATGCAAGTAGAAATAATACACAAAGTTTTTAAATTGATGTAATAATAAATGTGTTAAAATTGAAGACGGAACAATTTGGAATTGATTTTTTTTTTTGAGTTAAGATAAGTTTAAGCGTAATATTCTTAAATCAAAATATCTCATTGTAAATACGAAATAATATCTAAAGGTTTCTTTGAAACATCCATTAATATTAAAATTCATTGTAAGAGGTGATCATAAAAACATGACATCGTTTTAAAACGAAGACATTTTCACACTTAAAATGCCTTAAGATTCTATACATAAATTACTATTTATTCAGAACGTATCGTCAGACAAGTTGAGCTAACAAATATTTGCATATAATGTATTACTTGAATTTTTAGAGTTTTTTTCTTTGCATTTCACATACAGGCAATTTCACAAATAAGAAAAAAAAATCGAAAGAATTGTCAATACAATTTTAATTATAATATAATTAATTAATAAATCTTAAGAATGAACATGCAACTTACATAAAGCACTGCTATTACAAAGGGCATCAACTGCCAGTATGCAGGTAGCGGATAGCGGGTAGCGACAATGTAACTCATTATAATCCGGACAAGAATGGCGCTTTGTAGCCCAACGTATGGCGAGGTTAAATATCTAATGCCTTTGTATGCCCACATAATGTTTCATGAGCGGCGGTTATGTGCGATATTGCATAGGAAATTTAGCCCTAAATTGCTAAATGAAATTGCAGTCTACACGAATTAATTTTCAAACATTGTAGGTACGTATTAATTAAATTGTACTGTTTTTTTATATTATATATAGTGAAGTACATAATATTCTATTTGGTAGTAGAACTCATAAAAATGAAATTAACTTGTACTATTACTACTACTACTAAAAAACTAAAGTGAAAGCCAACAAATGTTTCATTGCAAACAGGAGTGAGGCTCCTCGAAAAGGGAAGGCTAGAACATTATTCCACCATATTGCTCCGGTGCGGGATGATAGATACACATGTCATAAAAAATCTTTCGACACGTGTAGATTTCCATACGATTTACACCTTCCCCACTCCCCATGAGGTGAGAGAATTACAATCACAAATTAAGATCTAACTAACTTACTAAGAATTGGAGCCCGTATTTAAGGGTTGCAAATCCGAGGCATCTCGCCTTTGAAATTAGAAATTTAGTGTTTATTGTTATTTTTTTCAAGTTAACATTGTAAACGTGATATAATAAGAATTAATAATTATTTTTTCTTTCAATGTGTCGAGACGCATAAAACTGAAAAATTCTTCCGTTTTACCGTAAGAATATAAACGGAGTGATTATAATCAAAATGAAATTCATTAAGATGACCGCGGTGTTCCGTGATAGTTGCACAGACTCTAGTTAATTAAACTCTCGTTCTGACTCATGATTACCATCATAATGAGCATAATATTATATATTTTATTAAATGCACATTTTTACCGTTTTCAATTTTTTATTGATGTTTGTTTTGAGTTTGAAGTATTGTCGGTAATTAAAAACAGCACTGGCTTCGGGCTATTAAATCGCTTTGCATACGTGTTTCTTTTTTAGGAATAGTAACAGTCGGAACAAATTAATAGCTTTTTTTCTAATTAGCCCGATTAACAAATGATATCCACTTTAAAATATTGATTAAAATATTAACTTTTATTATAACTTCAATATATTATAGAAGTATTGCAGGTGCTTTATGCCCCAGAAGAACAAATAAATAAATGATAGTTTTATTCGAAATATTTTTTTTAATTCCCAACGTACGTTTCCATCAATAAAGTCGTTAATAACATCTTAGAATTGTCGTATCCTTTTCAGAAAAGTACAAATAATTACGGACAAATAATGTGTAGAAACAATGTAGATAATTGCTATTATATTGTTTAAATGCAGCACGTTAAACGTTTTTCATTATAAGATAGGGATCTGTTGCATTACGGAATCATTCATCAAGGCCCGTAGCGTGTCGCTGACGTACCGCTCATTTCTCAAATCTTATTACCAAGTTACAGTATTATCAAATGATAGCACTACTTGGCAACAGTGGCAAGTGTATGCCCAGTAAATCGTACATGGATTATAATTAAAATATTTATATAAATAATATATAATAATAAACGAGATAATACTAACCGTAAGTAATATAATGCATATTCATTCCATAAAATACAATAATCAAGAAAGTAACAAATAATTCATATTATAAACTTAACTATATATAAACTTAACTTCATACTTTAAATATAACGGTGGATTTATGGAAAGAAAAATGATTTAAATTTTCGTTGAGGGTGATAACAAAACCACGAAATTGGATTCTGCGATATTATCTGCAGTTGTTAGTGACAGGCGGTCCGGTTTAGATCTCCGTGGTTTTTGCCTTCATTCCCATACAACCACCGCATGTCACATCCAATGCCCGAAAAATAATACTGATGCTTCTATTTATAGAACACTGACCCTTTTCTACAATATTACATATTATTAGTTATTTTATTTCCATGACTGTCGAATGACAAATATAGTTTACATCCCGGGGCCAAAAAAATAAGACATCTAAGTAAAATAAAAGCGTTTCAAAGTAAATATATAAAACGAACCCACAGTACATACATATACTCACCAAATGTATTAACGATAATTTAGTGCTTCCGGCAATTTTATTGATCCATTTACTTAAACCTAACTTCCGATTTGCGTAACGTTCTCTGGCCACGTTAAATCAACCAAGTATTTACCGAACGGTTTCACAAACACACATATCCACTAAGCGAAGTGCTCCTGTGAAAATGTACTTTTCAGAATTCTCGTAAATCCTTATAAAACTTAAGGGATAACGTCGGTTGTATGACGTTTTGAATCATTGAAATCGTTACGCTAAATCTAAAAGCATTTGTCAGATGTCACACGTTCTACGTACTTTTAAATAATTTTATGTACCCTCGCATATATTTATATTTATGCATATTATAATCAATAAATTTATCTTCAGATACAAATAAAATATTCAATTTATTTCTAATGAATTGTATTAAAAATATAAAAAAGACTTTTCATTTGATCATCTTAGTGATGAAATAATGTATAAAATTACGATGTAAAATTAATTAAACATGCCTCGCTTTGAAATTTCTTATAAAAATTATGTCTAAGCGACATCTTAGGTACTAATTGTTGCTGATAAATTATAGGTAGTAGTACTATTACTGTGCAATCTGGTGTTAAAATTACGATGTTAAATATTATTTAGGTTTTACATTTAAGCTGAGTTGTATCTTTCAATAAGAATTACAGTAACAGCCTGTTAATGTCCCACTGTTGGGCTAAGGCCTCCTCTACTTTTTGAGGAGAAGGGTTGGAGCTTATTCCACCACGCTCCTCCAATGCTAGTTGGTAAAATACACATGTAAATATGTTTTCCTTCACCGTCAAGCACGAAATGAATTATAAACACAAATTAAGCACATGAAAATTCAGTGGTGCTTGCCCGGTTAGAACCCACGATCATCGGTTAAGATTCACGCGTTCTAACCACTAGGTCATCTCGTATTGAATAAGCTTTATACTATTTTTATTTAACAATGTTTAAAATATGTCGATAATATACTAATAGTCAAATTAAATACTTTTATCTGTTTATGTTATTTTGATATATTAAAGTATACATGTTAAAAAAAATGAGAATTGATTTATAAAACTTTTTTGAAATTAAAAATAATATAAATCAAAAAGCTACTAGGTACTGTCTATTAATCATACATATTTTTAAACTTAAAAAAGTTCTTATTATTTCTATAAATGATTTGTAATCACAGTAAATGTAGATGTTAAAAAGAAATAACTATGATATAATTTTATCATTAACCAACAAGTTCGTCGACTATCCAATACAGCGTATTATCTTGATAACATGTTACTAAAGTTATAATCAATGGCATACAAAACAAAATAACAGTATTAACCCTTTATAAAAGCACAGGCTGACTGTCTAATAACGGTACCAAGCGGTTCATTAAAAATCTATAAATCGTATCTAGATATAACATTTTTTTAGATTTTTATTTTTGGCACCCATAAGCCTTGTCAGCTTGTTTGGGTGCTGCTTAAACTGGACAAACAAACACATATAATTAAAACACACACACATCAAACACGTTTTGGTAGGAGATAATCTGTAGTTATATACTTACGCTGGAGGAGTCAGCAATAGAATTTGAACTAACCCAGGTGACGAATTGTTAACTGTCCCACAGTTGGACTTAGGCATTATCTTCTCTTGGCGAGAAGGTTTTGGAGTTGTTCAACAACAATGCACTTGCATTGGTGCTTATGGATGCACACGAGGCATAATTTCCTTCACCGCCCAAGTCGTAATAAATTATTATAAGCACAAATTAAGTACATTAAAACGCAGTGGTGCTCGCAATCTTTTAGCAAGATTCACGTGTTTTACTAGGTCTCGGCTTTTATGGATGAGGAATGAAGGATTAGGTAAGAAAAGAAGCTTTAAAAGTATACAAGTAATAAATAAATATTATGTATATATTGGAGTGTGTGTTTTATTATATACAGCTGGTTTAGTATAGCGGAGGTAAAATTAGTCATAAAAATATACGAACAAAAATCCCGTGCAGTGCAGTAGTCATTAATAAAAACAATAGTAATTGTATAAGTACTGAAATTATTAAGCTTATCTACTGCGTAAGTCAAGTCATACATTGAATATTATAGAGGAAAAGTTGAGGTGTAGATGTTATAATAAAATATTCATTAAATTTTCAACTCTTCCCAACCTAAACCTAACTATATGTAAGTGAGAGCTTTGCTGAAACTTGTAGACTAGATTGATGGCACTAAAGTACACTACAATGATCTTTGTTATAAACTTAGAATTAGATAAATTATTTATCTTACTTATAAGTATGCACAAAAGCCTTAACAGCACAATGAATAAACATATTATATATAATTTTGACACAAATATGTACTCATCGATAACAGATTTTATCTATTATATCTTTATTTGAATTTTTATCAACCGAATACTGGAAATGTCATGAAAAAAATACGATCACATTATATTATAAAAATTACGTAATTTGTCTATATGTGTGTATGACAAAAACAATAACAATGCCCTCAAGAGAGATTAGCCAACTGCGCAGGAGATATTATAGTGCACAAGTGTGTGCGCAAACACACGTGCACTCTGTATTCCCTAAATCTCATAATCCGATGGGACGGCAATCCGACTTGACCGGAAAGAGTTCAGGCGCAGGACCCACGGCTTTACGTGTTTCCCGAGGCACGGGAGTGACCACACTTCCAATTTCTGGGCCAATAACTTTTTATTGGCCCGACCTGGGAATTTAACCCAGGACCTCCGGGTCACTAGACCAACGAAGCAGTCAAAGTAATTCTAAAGCAATAATACTGCTATATTAGAGTATGTATTGTAGCGGAGTTTAATACCTGGCGTCACATTTATAATTCACTGATAATGTTTGATTATTCTATGGAATATTCATTTTATATAAAATCTAGGCTATGCTGTTGCGATACGAATTATTTCGTAGGCGGATATAATGAAATGTATTTTTTTAATAATATTAAATTACGTTCGACTATAATAAATTATTTCTATTAGGAAGGATGTTTCCAAAACTTAATGATTATTGAATGGAACTAACTTACCAGAGAAACAACTACATAAATGTTCAACTCACTACGCCGTCTCCGTAACAACAATCTCAAGGAATAGTTTATAGACTTCCCTGTTTATATAACTAAGAAGATTAAATTGTATAAATAAAGTTATACGATCATTCTAACGTAATAAGTTTAATAAGAGCCACAACAAATACTTTCTTGGCTATTTAACCACGGCTCGAATATGATTTGATTAAAATGTTACTTCAACTTTGACGATTGCTTTAAGTAATAACAATATAATACAAGTAAAAGACTAAAGTGAAAAGGGTATTAATACTAATTTAACGGTTTTAGACCTACTTCATAATATGTATTAAATTTTTTTGATTAATTATATTGTACATTTTTATCATTCAATAAATCTAGTTTATATATATACATAGGTACGATACGTTAAACTATATTATACTAAACCTCTAATAAGTATATAGAATACTCCAGTGGAAGAAAAATTAAAATAAGTCTTATTATACAGGGAATTCTTTTAGGTCGGTTAAAAATAGAACTTGTATCTTGAATATCATCTGATAAAGTGTCATACAATTAGGGATAAAACGTTGCTTAATTTTGCTTCATTATAATTTTTCATCCTTGTAGGTTAATACCGTAGAACCTTTATAAAAAATATACAGTAAAAAATAAAAAATATATGAACAGTTTGTATATAAAATAATTCCTGAGTATGGGAAGTGGATAATTGGTCAGTATCTAAACGCACTTGACCACGGATCTCGTAACAGCCAACAAATGTGACACTGTCAACAAGAAGCCACCAGAAAGCTAAATACTAAAGCGACAGAGATAGCATAAGACCGGCTACAATTATTTTGCATCGGATTATTCACATCAACTTAATATAAATAACGATTATTTATATTTAAAATAAAATAACAAACATAAATACTATAATAATTTTATTAAATAATTATATAAATACATTTATTAAAATTTGAAATTTAGCTTTAATATTTCATTTGGTTAAAGTGACCGAGTAGCTAGAAAAGACAATCTTAACCGATTGCGGGTTCAAACTCGGGCAAGTACTAAGCTGTTATGTGCTTAATTTGTCTTTATAATTTGTCGTAAGGAAATTTACATTTTCTAAATTACCCTAAATTTATGTTATATTCACCATCCGCATTGGAGCACCGTGGTGGAAAAAGCCTTAACATTTTTCTCAAGAGAAGAGGAAGCTTTTGTACATCAGTGGGACATTTAGATTTTTGATAGTAATAATGGCGATGCATTTCAAAAATCTCGTTTATATTTAACACATATGATGTCAACAAAACTAAACGACACAGCTCGCACACGATGCAAAACGCCATCGATTTAGCGTTATTACACGAAAGAGCATCTTTTTGTACTATTATCAAGAGGCACTAAGCTGCGTACAACAATCAAACTGTAATTTCAAGTCGCATACCGAGGTGAAAAGAGGCGAGGTAAATGAAGTAGGATTTCTTAGAAGCCTTGTTGTACGCGGTCGCCGTAGCGGTACCGGAACGGAATTCCACTTCTGATGCATCTGTGTTACGTATATACGTACATTGTTTATTACTTTTTTTGATTAGATTCTTTTTTAGCAATGATTAGAAAATAGAATAATAAGCTATTTACTATTAAGTGAACTTATACAAGTAATTATAGATTTTGCTAGTCAATAGCGTCGTAATCCCGTTTTTTTTTTACAAACGATAAAAATATTTTGCATTATAAAATTTGATAAAAATTAAGTAAGTATTTCCATTTTATAACGAACTAAATTTATACTTAACTAGCTGTCCGTTCGATATGGTACGTGTGACAAGAGATTTTCTTTTTAAGATAAAAAAAATATTACATTGGTAATAATATAAAATAATGAAAATGTAATATTACAGATGAAAAATTTGAAAAAGAACTTAGTTAAACAAGTATACAGGAACTTTGTCATACCTACCTATTTAAAGTTATTATGCAAAAATACTTATGATGATAAAATGAAAACAAAATAAAAATTATATAGTTTATTTAGATTGGGTAATGGGTCAATTCATTACGGCTTTATTACATTTTAATTATAATTTTAGTAAGTATATTATTAAAGTATTATTCTTTATTACATAATACAGGATCTGATAAGACATGTAACATAATTGTAAAATGACAGTTATATATATATTAATAAAAATTTTAAAACAATATATAATATTGATTGAATTATAAGAAGTTTTTTTATAGTAAGTGGGTTTATGTAAATCTTTTAATTACGTAAATAAATACATAAATGTATGTACAAAAGTGAATATATACAAAAGTATATATAGATGGGGTAAAAACCCCATCTGGTACAGATATGCGAGAATCAATATCCATACAGCCTAAATTAAATGTTTAACTCAAATTATAACACAATACATAAGAACTAGCATTAATTTAAAAAATTAAATAACTCAAATTATTCACAGGAAACCACGACTTTTTAATGTACTCTGTGGCGGTTTGAATGAAATGTCTTCCTATTTTATGTCTCAATAAAAAGTCTAGAAAAATGCTGTTTTGTATTTGTAGCAATAGACTACAATGTGTCACTTCATAAATAGATGTTATCTGTACCTACAGATAGTCTAACGTAACTTGATTTTTATCAATGTTATATATATTGATAAAAGGAGTAAAATAAAGGTAAAAAAAATCAATAAAATAGATCAAAAAAATTTAAATGGCCAGTAACAAAAATAATTCAGATTATTCTTCACTTCTTTCACAAACGAATATTAAATTAAAACTATATTTTGTAATATGCTTAAATACTACTTGTGTGCGATAGCACAAAAAAATAACGGTATAGCAACAATTTTTACTTTTTAATTGACCTGCATATTACAGACGTCCGCAGAGGCAAAACCGTATCACAAAAAGTGCATACGCCGTAAGTTCATTAAGATTAACCCTGCCACCGACAAGGGCGAAAACGAAATTTAATCAGCCTTACACCATATTCATCATGAAAAACCGATTGCGAGCCGAGATTTGCTTAACGAATCCACCTACACGAATTTTTAATGACTCTCTCTCTCTCACTACTTTGCGTTATTTGAATTTTAATGTTTTGCAAAGATGTTAACGTGGAAATGTGTAATCACATAATTTTAAAAAAAAGTCGTTTTTTTTCGCTATAGAACTTTTTTTTATATTAGCATGACGTATTTTTATCGCTTTGGTTAATAACAATCTATATTTTATATCATAAAGGTGGAAGATTATTTTATAGAATTCAGTCGTTTCAAGTGTAGGTCTGCTTTTTTCCTGCATTGGATAGTACGTTTATCGAAGAAAAAGTTTAATACTATATGACTTTAGGTTGAATTTATCTCGTCTTCGCCTGTTAAAGAAAGCACCGTGACGAACCGACATGTGTTAAATAAAGTGTGTATCCACCAACCCGCATTGGTAGAATGATTTCCAAATCTTCCCCTAAAAGGAGTAGGTACTAAGTTCCATATGGCTTTAATTAACCTTTTGTTTGACACTAGTTTCCGCCAGCGGCTTTGCCCGCGGGTAAGGAAAGGGACCGAGGTTAGGTAGCTTATGTTATTTTCTATACTCCTGACAATATATTAGCAAAATAATAATAATCGGTTGAGTAGTTAAGATGTAACGTGACAAAAAACTCACTTTGGCATTTATAATATTAGTAAGGATAAAAATAAAGTAATACACGAATCATAGAAGTCAAAGAAAAATCAATTTCACTAACTTTATAGTTAACTTTAAGAAAACATAAGAAGTGTCGAAACGATTAGTGTAAAAGCTTAGCATACACAACTTTGATTACTTTCCGGGATTTCGATAAGTACGTACTTTGCGGTCAGTCAACCGTCTCTTAACCCGTTACGTCAGTCAGTGGCTACATGCCACAATTAGATCACATGCGAGACTTGCGTTGCCTAGACTAGACTTCAATCCAAGATATGATTTAGTACCGTTAAAACTAGCTTTTTACTCCGACTTCTATTACATTCCAAGCGCTCAAGAGCTTACAATTTGCGATTTATTGGAATATAAGTCAATAGTATTACTAGAGTGGAAATGAGTGATATTTTATATTTCTATGATAATTTTTAAGTGTTTATTTTTTTTTATTACTATAAAGTATATTCTACATACTATGTTTTTTTATTATTAAAAATGGGTAGGCAAAGTAGCAAATGGTCCACCTGATAACTAACCATCGTCCCTAGGCACATTGGTATTGGCAAGAAACATTAACCATATTTTACATCGACAATATGCTACCAACGTCGGGAACTACGATTTTGTGTCTTGTAGCTATTATAGTTGCACTGGTTCACTCGCCCTTTAAACCGGAACACAACAACATCAATTATTGCTGTTTGGCGGTAGAAGACGAGCTTGCACAAAGCCTTACCATCAAGTAAGTGATTCAGTTGTTTACATTTTTACATACAAAGTTGCAGTTTTAAAGAATATAACGTTTAAACATTATGATTAATAGTGGGGCTTTACACATTTTTACAAAGTACACTTTACCACAAAAACATTATTAACGAACTCTTAGCGATTCACTTTTGCAAGTCACTGATAAAGGGGATTTCTTAAAGAAATTTTATTTTTCACCCTTATTTACGTATTCTTAAGCATTCGAAGCCAATTAGCTCTGAGAGTTTTACGAAAGCTAACAAAGAAGAAAAGTCTGAACAGACCAACCGCAGAAGTACAGCAAAAGATTCCGCCTTCAAGGGAATGCAAGCAAGTTGTTTGAAGGGAAACTTTAAATTGCATTTTAAATTTTGCTCGTTAAAATTACATTCGCATACAAACACCATCTTATTTAATTATATTCTCAAAGTGAAATTCGAAACATTCACCTCATTCTTGAATATAAAGTAATTACATTGCTCTTTGGTAACTTTTCTGAAACCAACAAAAACGTTAAACAAATCATCGTAATGCTTGTTTACATATCAAATAAAATCAGGGAAATAATATTCTCTTTCGATATTCCGTCTACATTTTTCATCAGTCTCGCATTTTTAATCAAAAATCACAACTTTTGACGATGCCTCACTTGGTATAACATATTTTATTAAAAAATAAATTGAAACAGACTTAATATAATACTATAACGAATTAAGCAACTTAGAATAAAGATAAACCCAATAAGATAATTATTATATTTAATTAATAACAAACAAATCGAAATTACTACGTGAACACATCTAAAGATCAAGATAATATGACACAACAAGATCTCACGATACGAATTTCTCATTGTAACGATTGACTAAGGCTCTTAGAGTTTCGATATTTTTAGACAACAATGAATGCTTTCTACCAAATAACTCACTTCCCATTCTTTCATACCCTATTTCTTACACCTCCTTAAACAATTAGATCAACTACGTATCTACAAGAGTGTCAAGAAGATTTAAGTGGCAAGTCTATATTTTACTCTTGCTAACCCAAAGAATAGTTAAAAACAAATATTTTAGATATTTTTTTTTGCTATAAAAAAAATAGTATCATGAAAAAATTACTACGTAAATTCGAGACACTTATATATTTTATATTATTATTATATCTAGTAGACAGACGATTTAAATTGAATCACTATAATTAATTTTATAGTTATAAGTTACTATGTTATAAATATAATTTTATTTATGAATAATAATTATTGTACTTTATCTGTTAAACTGTAATACTATCCATAACAGTGTAATCCCCTTTTGGCCTCACTGTCATATTTCAATGTCCGTTGTAATTAATTGTCATAATGCTTTTATAATAAATGTGAATAATATAATTAATTCTAATTTTATTATATTAGTAATATTTGCTGCACTGCACAATTACGACAAATAGTAAATGCTAGAATCCAAATCCTTGTTGGTTTTTTGTTATACAAATATATTTTAAAATATATATAGTACTAGCTGTCCCCCCGTTTCAACCGCGTATAATTTAAAAAAAATCCCTAAGAGCAGACTTATAATATTTCAATATATACCACATTTTTAGTTTTATTTTCGTTGGATATTAGTATTTATTCAAGAAAATAAATACGTACATACGTATTTATTTTACATACATTACATACATGTATGAGTACCTTCAAACAACCTACTCAACTACCCGTTGTAATAATATGTCAAAACTATAAAAACTGTCTATGTCTATTATCGGTCTTATCTCGATATCTTTCATAAGAAATAATATTTTATAAAAACGAATTTGCAAATAATGCATTATCATACAAAAAGTTGTAGTCAATCCTAAAAGATAGACGTATATCTCACATGGGCGAGTTAACCGACGTACAACAGTATAAGTTGAACCCTATTTAATGTGATAGACCATATAGATCTGAGTTCAACTTACATTGGAAGTTCTAAATCTCTGAAACTATCCATTTTTACAGACTCATTTATAGGTAGCTAAAGCATCAACCAATTCAAGTGAACAGTTATTTTATAGCAATTTTATCGAATAAATGTTCAACGTGATTCTTTTAATTGACATAACTCGATTATTAAGGAACCGATTGAAATAAAACAAACACTAAATTTTAAAGGATGTTAGCCATAATACATTGGTAAAGATCACACTCAAATCCGTTAAGCCGCTTCTAAGATTAGCTTGCACAAATGTACAGACAAACAGATAAACAGACAAAAATTCTTACAATCACTGTTTTGGGTTCTATTGCGTTGATAACGGCCCCCGGTAATCGTTTTACTGATATATCTTCAATATACAGACAGCGATCAGTTTCAGATTTATATGTATAGATATTAATAATTTAACTTAAGTTTAATATTTAACAATTAATTATTTTGAGTAAACTTAGTAAATAACGGTTTCGTAGTTTTATTGTAATTATTTTGAGTAAACTTAGTAAATAACGGTTTCGTAGTTTTATTGTAATTAGCTTTTATTATAAACAAAATAAAAAATCAAACGCCTATCTATGTAATTTAAATAAAAACTGAATAACTTGTTGTAAGTGTAACTAATCACAACAAAACCTTTTAATACCTACCTATTACATTTCATACAGGTATTGTGCGTCTTTAACAAATCGCCAGGGCCTTGAATATCACAAAACAGCACAACCATCAACGACGTCTGGACTCACGCATAGCACCACGCGGCGCGCGCTAACATTGTCATCGTCAACTTCTAAAATAATTGTCCAAATAACATAATGTAAAAGACAAAGTTTATCTATTTTTAATATCAGAAGTAATAAAAGTATTTTTTTCGATAAGAATCAATTTGTTAATACAAAATATTCATTTTGGAAATAAATATCAAATTTTATTGTATTTTCGATTCACTATTTTAGCGATAATGGCTTACACATAAAAGATATATGCTGTCTCGGACTTTTTTGTAGAATTATTTAAGAGATACATTTCCACTATACATTATATTCGTATAACTATTATGGTTTTTGCAGCGCACGCCAGAATGGCTCGCAGATAAGAGTAAGAGATTTTTTTCCGACTTACGTGACACTTATTGTTATATTTTGGCCAATTTAATCAATAGCTGTATAAATTATAGCCTATATGTTATTCTGATGTATGAGCTATATTTTTTTAAAGTTTCATTAAAATCCATTCAGTGGTTTTTGCGTGAAAGAGTAACAAACATCCATACAAACTTTCGAGTTAAAAATATATAGAAGATTCATGTGTTTGTTTATGTCACCATTAAGAAGAACATTTTTTTTCTACCATTTTTTTTACCTTTAGCAAGTTGTACTGCATTGATAACCAAATATAATCTACAATAACTGTACATACATTTCCACTTAACTAATGAGCGTACAAAAACATTTCCGATAACTTAACTGTCTAGTACACTGTTTAGTGGCTCAGTACTTAAATATATGGTAGACTGGTAAGTAATAACACAGATAATAATGATAATTTCTCTCTCTGTTGTTTATTTAAAGTATTTGAGAAAACAACTTCGAAATTATACATTATGCAGAATGTATAATTAAAGCTTTTGCATATCGTTTAAAGTTAACTTTTTTGTTTCGAATCAAATACTGTCAATAATGCGATCTATACAACCTTTAACAAATATGGCTCGTATTGTTATTGACATGAGTAAAATTAACTTTGTTGCTAATATTTTGTATAATACAATATAGTATATTATTACAATAATGTATATTGCAAAATAGTATATTTATCTATATAGAAATTTAAAAAACAATAGGGGTTTTCTAAGGTATTTTTAGAAAGCGATTACAAAGCTCTGAAGTATAGCTCTCTGGTGCAGGGCGCTACAGTTGAGTGTGCTCGATAGGCCCCTCGCATCGCCTAGGTAATATCTCTACGCTCATCTAGATCAACGCTAGACTGGACTTCAATTCGGTTTAATGA
This sequence comes from Nymphalis io, assembly GCF_905147045.1. Lineage (NCBI taxonomy): Eukaryota > Metazoa > Arthropoda > Insecta > Lepidoptera > Nymphalidae > Nymphalis > Nymphalis io. The sequence continues at coordinate 6,248,270 of NC_065902.1, read as the reverse complement.
AGGTGCGTTGCATAATTCAAGCGAAGTTATTCTTGAAATTTAAATTATTTTATGTGGAATAATTACTGTATTATAATTTTAATTACTAGTTGTGCGGTTGCACTCGCGTTGAATTTGTATTATATATGGTATAATAAAAAACAATGAAAACAATTAAAGTTATTACTACCTACTAATATGCTTAAAATGTACTTTAACTTTAAGCTGTTCTATTAATAAAATCAACCGATTTTGATGAAATAAAGACTAAACGGTACTTTGAAATACATCTTATAACAATACAATTACTTATACTTGTATTTTTTATTTGTTTTGAAATATCCTGAAATATTACCCTAATGCAAATAGCTATATTATCTTAAAAGTAAGCTACCTGAAAAAAAACAGACATTTCAATATATTTGTATTGATAATATATATATAATTATAAATTACTAATTTCCGCCCGCGGCTTCCTTTTCTGTACCCCTGAAAACTTATATGCAAAATTTCATAATGATCGGTAAAGCAGTTAAGACGTGAAAGCGTCCCAGACAAACTAACTTTCACGTTTATAATATTAAAAAAGATGTTATCAAAAATAATGAGATGTTAGACACTGCCGAATGTTCTAAAACAATCACCTCATAGTAATACCGTCAAAATTAAATCATTTCGCTGAGGCAGCAATAAAGTTTAACCACTAATAATTAGTTAACACAACTCGTTACAGTTCCTTTCCTAATTTATAAGCTATTTATTGAGCTAGTTGCATTCTACGGGGTCTTATCTTATTCGTTCGAAAGCCTGTGCTGAGTAAATTTATCAGCGTGGTTTATCTAAAGAGGCGCCTTGTATCTACTGAAAAACATATTTAAAATGCCTTTGCTAACTTGCTTTCTTGTTATTTTACTAATATTATACCTGTAAGATAAATAGCTGGTCTACCAATTTAGTCGAGAATTGACATAGCGTTAAATAGACAAGACATACTAGCTATACATACATATATATTTATATATGTTTATTTATAAATAAAAATGAACATATTATACAGTATTACAGTTATATTATATAATAATAATGTTCTCCAGACCGATTTCGGCCATGGCGACAATCTCAAGAGAGATTAGCCAACTACGCAGGAAATATTAACTTAATTAAATGCACAAGTGTGTGCGCAAACACTCTTTTCCCTAACTCTCATAATGATGGGATGGGCCGATGGGACGGCAATCCGACACGACCGGAAAGGGTTCAGGCGCAGGACCAACGGCACACTTCCAACTTCCAGACTCCGGGATGCCACTGAGAATTTTCTGGCAGAAAAACCCAATAACTTTTTATTGGCCTGACCTGGGAATTGAACCCAGGACCTCCGAGTCTACGGCCTTATATCAAGCCACTAGACCAACGAGGCAGTCTATTACTGTATATTATATACGGTTAATGTTTAATAGGTATTGAATTCATGACTTACAAGTTTTTTCATAAAGTTATTTCAACCAAACCAAAATAGCTTACATACATCCAATAAATTAATTACAAAGAAATTGAAGAATATTCAGTGAAATTCTAAGACAGTAAATTTAATATTGTAATTAAAATAATGAAAAATTCCAAATAGCGAGCGGAAAAGTAATTTTAATATACGGCTGTTTCCGTGAACCGCGGACAAAAGTTTATAACATGCCTCGCTAAGAAGAAAATGCAACTAATTTAAGTTGTACCATGTACCAATTCAAAAGAAAGAATGCTCAGGGAATGTTTCCGAGATCCCTTTACCCACACTAGGCCAGGCCTCCGCTATATGAGCCATACTAGGCAACATGACAAATATCCTAGATGCAATAGCCGGCCATTCTAGTATTCCACTCAGTTTTACACATACAAGTCCTATTGTGTACGGGACAATGCTGCCATGATACTATGAGAAGGATTCAAGAACTAAGAACTTCGAACTGAAGTTGAATCTTCAATGGAATTACGCTCGCATTCCTCTATTGAACTTTTAAAACATTTTTAATAGTTAGAAATCGCTCGACGCGGTACTATTGTTGTTTGGAACATTTTTGCATATTGAAAAGAATAAAAAAATAGAATATCGAATACATAGTAAATAAGTTTTTGGTGCGGATATTTTGTTTTTAGTATATTTAGATCTGATTATAACATAAGATGCTGAAAAATTGGTTCACCAGATAGTTTTGGCCTTTCAAATACATCGGCTCACTCACTGCGCCAATCTGAACATGGAAATAAAATATCCGTGCATTGATACTTACTTACCATCGAGTATTTACTCTACTTCTACCACGAAGCATTGTATAGTGTTCCGGTTTAAAGGGTGAGTTTGCCAGTGTTATTACACACAATCATCTTAGTTCCCAAAGTTGGTAATGCATGGGTGATGTATGGAATGGTTTATATTTCTAACTTCGCTAATGTCTAGTAAAATCAGGCGGCACTATTTCATATATATTAGGAGATAGATATAATATACATATTTAATTAACTATTATTTTATTAATTTAAGAAATAAATGAGAGGTCGATTTATTTAATACAACCTTTTTTAAAATCTTAGATTAGTTTTATTATGCTAAAGTTACTTCATTAATTTAGATGCGGGATATTAATTACATATCAGTAGCGCATTTTTACCATGAAATATAATACAGGCAGCAGAGGGTCGTGAGTTTGGTTCCATTCAATGTCAATGAACCATTGAGACAAGTTGTACTTAGGGTTATTTTATACATCAACAAGACCGATTACAATAAAACTATGTTCATAATTGAGAGTAAGTTGCCTGACAAAACATTAAATAAACACTATTTAATTGATTTATTTGATTTAAAATAAGATAAAATAGTTAACAACAAATTTAACACACATGCATACATTAATATGAATACATAATACACACACGTTTACATAATATACGTATATATGTATATGTACAGGTTGTCCTGACAAAATTTATGATGCTATGAACGAGCTGAGCTTCCTGTCACAAGTACCAGTGGTATAAGCAGTATCGTCGTAAGTACGTTCCAATATTCATTTATACTATTCATGCGACATAGTGTGAATGAGATCTTATTCAAAAAAATATTTTAATAATGAGATAAGGTAAGGATGCTTCAAATAGCCACTTAATTGACTCGACTGTAAACAATTGGAACTTCTGATATCGTCTAAATTCTTCAACAAAGCAACAAAATTTCAACCAATTGCCTTGAAAATGTCCGTACGTGACTCACATAATAACCACTCTCGCTCAATTTTCAGGGACGAAACGTTTAATTTCCCTCTACACTTTGTTAAAGCTATTTTTAGTCCATTTAACAACAATGGGTCGTGTGTCTGGAATCGGATATTATGATTTTTACACCTATTAAGTATAAACAACGTGCTATAAATATTTGTTTGTCATTTATCTACATAAATGAAGTTTATTCGTGAAATTGTGTGTCAAATGTAGATTTCTGTTAGTGTGTGTGTAAAGTTAGTCAAATTATTTTAAACCAATTACACTTTTAGATTTTGCTGACATTTTGCACCGAATTTCGGTGTTTGTGATATTGCAATCTAATATAGTAGTAGTACATGGAATAAATAATATTACCGAGACTGTAAAGCATTAATTAGTTCAAAATGTACAATGTGTAGTCTAAAAATTAAACATCTCCTTTTAATAAAGCACTTCGCATGGAACCAAGCAAATGATTATTTTTTTTAGTATATTATATTGCATTTCAGTGAATATTGCTTTCACTTTTATGAGTATTGTTACATTATAATTTGCTTATTTCAGTAAAAATATTAAACATATTAAAAACAAACTAATTTACCTAGAATATATGATTTTTTTGCCTCAAACTTAAATATAATAAGTATAATTAAATTATATCAACATCATACTAATTTCTCTCTGACACAAAATCTGAAAAGAAATATCGTATTTAATTATTATGCGGAAAACTTACAAACTAATATATTATAAAAAAATGAGTTGAGGAGCTGATAGTGGGAAGAATAGCTCATACTACTTTTTGAACCCAAATGCATAATCATAATTGTAGCTTCAATTATTTTAATTTTCAATTGGCTTAATGTATTACTAATTATCAAATTATTATTATAAATTGATTACGGTTAGAAATGTTTCAGTTATTCAGATTTTCATTTAGTTAATTTACTCTTATCGCATAAAAGCAAAGAATTTTTGTCTCGATATTATATTGCTTTGAGCTACTAAATGAAACTGAGGGGTGGTCTCGACTTGATATTGAAAGAGGGAAAAGAAAAATAAAAGCCAGATAAGTTTAAGTGGAATACGCGCATCTATAACTGCAAAAATATAGAACAAATTTATTTCATTAAACATTCAATTTATAAGATCCTTTATAAGTTTTCATATTGCAATAATGAAGTCTAACCTCAATTTTTTGAAACGCTTATTAATGTTAAATTTACTAATGTGGGTTTGATCTGAACAGTCATTGGTTGGTGGCAACTGATGACGTAATAGGCGACCAATGAGTGTTAATCTGTATGTGTAGTTAATCCGATATTGACCGTCGTTTCAGAAATTAAATAAGTCAAGTACAGTTTCAGTGATCAATGATCTATTTTTGCGAAATCACAAGACGTTGGAAGCCAGCATTAGATTAAAGCAATAAGTTTGTGTTTAACTGTTTCGATGGCCTAGTGGCTTATGAGCCTGTCGATTTCGAGAGTCATATTCTTGGTCGGGCTAAGTTGGTATTTTTGTAAAAAAATTCTTAGTAGCAGCTAGGAGTTAGGAAGTTATTAGAAATTCACTCTCGTTTGTAGGACAGCAAAGGCATTAGGCCTGCGTCTGTTCTCTTTCCGTTTGAGTTGATTTCCAATTCAATACAAAAAGTTCTAATATGGAGTGGAGGGAGTATCTATTTGCTCACATTGTAAAATAAATCTCCTGCGAAAGGCTGGTTTTATTTATTTATTTATTTAATCGATACACCACAGTATTTGAAATATGGCACTTAAAACAAGAATACGATAAAATGACAGATACAATTTCAAACACTTAATAGGTATATACAGCATTAATAGTTACGTTAGCCTCCAATAACAATTTTTTAACAATACTCTATTTAATAAATACTACAGACTGCAATATAACACGCTTATTAATTATTTGACATTCAAACAATTAGCAAAAAAATAAAATAAAATGAAGTAAAAAAAATAAAAATAACTAACAATAATTACAAACAATGATAATATAAGATTTTTAGAGATAATACCGTAATTTACAAAGTTCTAATATTAAGTAGAATATAACAAACTAAATATAACAGTAAAGATAACAGTAAAGATATCACAATCACAATAAAGCTCCCAGCGTTAATTTTTTGCGAAAAAGAGGTAGTGAGTCGTGAAAAATGTCAATGCCATCACTGTTGACTTTATTATATAAGTTTATGAGATGGTTGAGTATTTACCTATATTTGATTTGGAAGTTCGAGAGGAGAAAATTTTTTTTAGAGGTTGTCTAGGTGCAGTACGTGGCACTGCTATATTATTGCTATGGTTTTGTCAGAGACATAATAATATCCTCGATTTAGTCAATGAGATTCAATCCTCATCACTTCTCATGAAATATTTCCCTCAAAGCAAAATTATATTACGATTTTTATATAAATATAAAAATATTTTCTGCGGCCAAATCGATTGTCTAATGAGTCATAGTCGACAGGGGAGTGCATTTGGCACTTTAACCTCCGTGATGGATGATGAATGGATTTTATCCCGCACCGATATTTATGTCACCCTAACTGCCTATGACATTTTTCTTGCTATATAGAAGTACGAGTTTGATCTTTTGACCAGTATTTTGATATTTATTATTTATTTTAAAATAGCAAGCGAAAAACAGCATTTAAATGTTCAACTTCTGACCATTTGGGGCAACTTTTGAAGCATATCAATGCAGATTCACATCTATCATCCGACATGTGTAGATTTTCTTACGATGTTTTCCATCACCTCGGTGGAGCATGAGATGAATTGAACTGCCAATCTTCAATTAGGATTCAAGTGAACTACTCACTGGACCGTCTCGGTTCTTCTAAATACATTTTAAATAATCTACGCCAAGGAATATCAAAATAAGAATTACATATCAATATTGAATTTTATTACAGTGGGCAATTAACTTTGTATGCATATTATGTCCCCCGTATGGCGTAATCGTGTCATTTATGCTGCTTAAATAATACGTCTATCTCATTTTAAGACATTTATCTGAAAAGGACAAGGCTTAAACGTAAAAGGCAGGACTATAATTTATGATCTGTGGTCGTACTTTATATTCTCGACGTTGAACTTAGCTTCAAGTTGTCACTACTTATATATGATTACAATGATAAATACTCGTCACTTCGTAACCACGTCGGATGTATTTAACAGTAATAAACAATATAAATGTAATTAAGCTTTAATAATATATTTGTTTTAAAAAAAGAAAAAAAATACCTCTTAGTTTAGTTTATGTCGTCGGTGCTTCTCAGATCTGATCATTCCGAATCGAGTGGTAAATTTTTGACAAACAATAAACAAGTAAATAAATAAACTTCTATGCGTATATTGAAGCCGAGATGGCCCAGTGGTAAGAACATGTGAATCTTAACCGATGATCGTGGGTTCAAACCCGGGTAAGCACCACTGAATTTACATGTGCTTAATTTGTGATTATAATTCATCTCGTGCTTTACGGTGAAGGAAAACATCGTGAGGAAACCTGCATGTGTCTAATTTCACTGAAATTCTGCCACATGTGTATTCCACCAACACGCATTGGAGCAGCGTGGTGGAATAAGCTCCAAACCTTCTCCTCAAAAAGAGGAGAGGAGGCCTTTAGCCCAGCAGTGGGACATTCACAGGCTGTTACGGTACGGTTACGGCGTATATTGAAAAGAAAAGTATACATTTTCTACTATTTTATATCTAAATATACCCAAAGACTAGATTAAATATACTCTTTTACTGGTGGTAGGGCTATGTGCAAGCTCGTCTGGGTAGGTACCACCCACTCATCAGATATTCTAGCGCATAACAGCAATACTTGATATTGTTGTGTTCCGGTGTGAAGGGTGAGTGAGCCAGTGTAATTACAGGCACAAGGGACATAAAATCTTAGTTCCCAAGGTTGGTGGCGCATTGGCTATAAGCGATGGTTGACATTTCTTACAATGCAAATGTCTAAGGGCGTTTGGTGACCACTTACCATCAGGTGGCCCATATGCTCGTCCACCTTCCTATTCTATAAAAAAAAAAAAACTACATCTGGTAGCATAGATGTCAACATTCATGCTTCCGCAAACCGATATTAAGAGTAAATGAGCGGGTAATTACGGGCACAAAGGATAATACAACAACTGTGAGCCATAGCAACCTATTGGCTATGCAAGGAATGGCATTTACAATGTCATTGTTTATGGACAGGAGCTCATTCGCTCGTCTGCCTTAAAAAAAAATTAGACAAATAGGTAAAGTATAGCTTTGTTCTTTTTATCGGATTATTCAATTCAATTACCAAATTCTATCATTGCTAGCTTATAAAGGAATGAATACGTAACGTAACAGAGCCACATACACGTTAAAAGATTTTACTTTTATATCGAACGGCTTCGGCTTTAAAATATAAAACAAAAGAGTGAAACGGATTGACGTTCTTCGTCATCGCCTGCGTACATAGTATAGCTATTAGCTAAGCGTTGCTAGTATGGCGCTGCCAATATGAATCATTTTCTTTCCACGGAAGTAATTTAGTTTTCCTGTTTACTTTAGATTGGATAAACTTTTTTTAAAACACTGTATGTATATATACATACGTATCGTTCATATATTATATAATGTAGTTAGCTTGTATCATTAACAATAACATATTAAATTCAAGGAATGAGATCCTATCGGTATTCAACGGGAGCAAATCTCTTCTACACATGCAATTCCGCAAAGTAACGCTTCGTTAATTAACAATTATCACATGTGCGCAATGAAAAAAAAATTACAAGAACTACAAGGTGGATTCATTTAAACCAATTACGGTAATGCACACAGAATCCTTCAGTTCGTTAAACGTGAGTCATTGGTCATTACTGTTTAAAAATGTGCTAGTAAAATATGTAACGAAAATCTATTTGCTATGCATGAAGATGGCGAGGTTAAATACTAACTTTATAAATACGAGTGTGTTTGTTATTTCGTCTTTTCACACATCAGTTTTAACATAAAGATGAAGAATGACATGGCGTCTTTTTAACCCAAAAAAACGAGACGCACGAAATCGTTATCGTGTATTTTTCCGATAACAATTATAAAATTGTTGTTTATACCAGAATGTAATGAGTGATAAATCTATTACAAACATGGTAAGGGTAACATAACAGCATGGAATTTAGACACATGCGTTACTCCACCAACCCGCGCTGGAACAGCTTAGAAGTATAAGCTAGAATCAAAAGGTCTAATAGAACATGGTGAGGAAACCGTTACATCGGATGTAATTCTTCCACGTGTACGTACACATATCACGTAGTGGATTAAATACACTCCAAGCCTTTCCCTCGAACAGAGAAACTGGTACTACTATTAAAGTCACTTTGGGAATTTTAATGAATATAACGTGCAATGTCACAAACATGGCATAAATTAATTATTAAACGAATTATTTCATGGTTATCACTCTTTTGAATGTGACTTTATTAGAGTTGTTTTTTTAATAGTTGAAATGTCTATCTAAGTCTTTGTCCCTGAAAAATGCTGCGACAAAATTATCAGACGACATTGACGTCACGATATATTGATTAAAGGCATGATAAAATGCATAAATACATCTTATCGGTCGTCCCTCGCGCGCCCGAGCGGGAGATCAATGCTCCTGACAAAATACAATTCAAAATGAATGCCTATTTTAAATTAATTAATTAATTGCAGAGGATATTTCGTTTAAAAATACAATTCCTGAACATTGTACAAACTTCTATCGAATTAATTATTATCAGAAACAAATACATTTGTATTTATTTTATTTATTCTCTATTCTAGTATCCGTTCATTGAATTTTAGAATAGCTTTATCGCATTTTACTCATTTAATCTCTAAAAATGAAATAAAAAGGCCGTCTATTTTACAATATAAGCCATTGTACAGCAATAACATAGATAATTACGGGCATCGCTTATCGGTTGTCGCTTGCATCGTGCCCAGACTTTGCACAGAACAATGCGCCGACCGCAATGCCACCACAAGGACTTTGATACAGATAAGGTAAATGTACGAAGTAAACGTTAGGTGTAGGCACGTTTTCTTCGTACATTTTCTTATTTTGAACTCAGAATATATCATATTAAAGACGAACATAATTTTAGCAAAGCCAACAGACTTGAAGTTTTTTAAATAAATATTATTTATACAAAAAACTGGAGATTTGCATTATTGCACTGAAGAACTATTTGTCCATTTATTGAGAATAGTTATAGGGTATATAATTTAAAACTTCTACAGAATACAAAGAGTAGACTAATAAACATAAGCATATATACAACATACCATCCAATATGGGAGACTGTATGTAAAACGCATATATGTATAATCTTCCGGGGCAAGGTTAGTTATAAAACGTTTTTGGAAATTATATAAAGTTTAATTTATTATTAGTTAGAATCTTTTGAATTTTAAAATAAATAAAACGAATTCTGATTATTTTATCATTTACATCGCATCTCATAAATTATTTTGATAATTTAGAAGTTTTTTCAAATTATTCGAATAGATTTTGAAACTGAAAATAGTTATAATTATTGTTTTCCGTCTTCTATCGTACCGCGAACTATTTTATGATATTGATAAGATACAGCACGTCTAACATGATAATATAAACATATAATAATAAAATCGTTACTGGCCTTGTCTTTACGTGATTTTTGTTACCATTGTTAAAAAAAAAAACAAGTTCTATTTTTATTTAACTCTACATAGTAATAAATTGCACCCTTCGTAACCCTCAATTTTATTTCGGAAAATCAAAGAGTTTGGCAGGGGGAATGTAAAGCCTGTATATATTCAATGTTCACACTCTCATGTTACATTCATTGTACGGTTGCTACTTTATTTTTTGTCTTGATGTATATAAATTCGCCGAGATAGAGACGAATTTTTAATACAAAATGATGCGATCTCTGGTTAAAATCTACGTGTTGTATCCCCAAGGTCATCTGAGATATCACGAGACCCTAAACCCTGGGAAAAAATATTATTCAAAATTTTAATCAGTCTAATGACTATTGAAAAGTTTTCGGTACAACTCTCCTCAACTCGGTGGAAACGATCGTGTGTTAAATCAAATAAAACCATAAATATTTTCTCTTTAGAAAAGTAACAAGGTATCTGATAAAGGTTGCGAGGAATTTCGTTAGTGGTGCCGAGAATATCCTTCACTAAACAAGTGCGGAATCCAATAAAGGGTCGGAAGCCAAGTCCTCATTGAACTGTTTCACGTATAAATAAAATAAGAAACGTATTTAACAATATAATAGTATTTACAAAAATATGTGTTATTTTCATTTGAGATTAGCTAAAGCTATTTTTGTAAGGATACGACGCATATTTTTTGCCATCCATTGTACGTCAATGGTGATACCCCAGAAATCATTACGCGAGTGAACAAAATACTATATAACTTAACTCAATTGGATGAATAGTATTGAATCTTTTATTGTTTGTAGCGTTTGTATATTTCAAATAATATCTATAATCTTTAAAATATTATAATATATAAGTATGCTCAACGTTAACGTTCGTAATTAAAGTAATTTATTTCACCCATATACATTTTAAAGTAAGAATGATTTAGGTATGTTTTTATAAAACTTTGATTGATTTAAAAAAAAAAACTTGAAAGAAAATTCGATCAACCAAAACACGAAAATAAATCGCGAAAGTTATCATATCCTCAAAAACCGAAACGTAAATTCCTGAAATAGAACGCGTCTATAAAACTGTGAAACTGTAGATCGGATCAAACGTAGAGGGTGGAATCGCAAAAAACTCAGCTAACTCGAATTAAATAGTCGTAGGTACGTTGACAACGGGAATCCATCAACGTTTCGATCGGAGATAAACCACCCGCGGTGTCCCGTCCTTCGAAAAGCAAATTGTAATTTTATAGCACTCTCTGACTAAAAACTGAAAAACCGCAGTTCTTTTTTAGTATCTAGAAAGTTTTTCCTTCTCAAATACGATATCTGTGATCATAAATGTTTTCATTTTGATCTTAGTATAATTAAGGTTTTATTCATAAAAAAAAATAATGTAATTTCAAAGATTTTTAAACTTGTCTCATAATTTTTCTATTATCATTCGTATAAGGTAGTCGTTGTAATAGTTTAGATGTATAATGGCAACATTTTAAAAATATCTACGTTTCAGGTTCGATCCCCATTTTACATTGCTGAAAGATATGTATGTGTGTAAATATAACTACTTTTTAAACGTTGCTACTTCCTAATCTATCATATAAGACTGTAGGTCCTAAGGAGTTGGATTTGAATCCCGAGTCGAAAAACCCAATACTTATTGGCAGGCATGCTGGCAAATTGGCTACGTGACATTATTAGTATTGTGGTCACATGCATTCATTGGCTGACGAGAAGTTAAATCATTCCTTACTCCATCAATTAGCCACAAACTGTAAGATCTTAGATATCCCGAAGACCCTATATGCGCGAGAACAATGCTTCCGCTGACCCGCTTCGCCGAAGAAGACCGGGGAGAAGACGTCGGCGCTATGCAAACCTTCTTCTCCCGCCGTAAGTGTCGCCGGGGCTAGAGGGTGTCTGTACTCCGAGAACCCCTTAGAATTTGTAGGCCTGCAGAGGCGGGCCTACCGTCTCAACGCAACTCGACTCAAGCGATCCCGTGGCATCCCCCGGCGCCTTCAGCTTCGGTGAGCCCCACATATCCCCTCAATTCATGTGGGAGAAACGCGTAAATGCGTTTTTCCAGCGACAAAAAAAGACCCTATATGCGTCTCTGTCTCACTCATCCGTCAAACTGTAACACAACAATACAGAGTGTTTAGCGGTAAAATAAACTGATGAGCGGATAGTAAATATCTTGTGAAAGCTATATATCGAGCGTAAAGCGCTTAGTCACGAACAGGTGCAAAATATGTAACCATCCTAAAGCTTTATCTTCTAAAACGCGATTAGGGGAAACATCTAGGGCATTTGCACCATTAAAGTTGACGGCACGATTGTTATAAATATTAATCCTTTATGAGCCGTCGTTGCCTGAATTACGGCTTTTTTAGGGATTCGTACAGTTAATGAAACTTGCACTCTTTGTGGAATCAATCTTGTATCGCCTTTAATCGCCTGTATATTTTTGTTCGTCTGTCATAGTACGCAAATATGATTCTACCATAGATCTATGTTATCCAAAAATGATATATAAAATTATTCTAAAAGAAAAAATAAAACAAGTGTACTATATAACATATCGAAAGACAGGGAGGAATTGTTTTCAGAATGGCAATTTTTTCACTCGAGAACAGTTCAAATATAATGTGTTTTAATTCGAGTCTAACAGATTATGAGCGAAAAGGGTTAAAATAGAGCATGTTATTTTTTATTGAAAATATAAAGACTGACAAATAGGCCAGCTGAAAGAAATATTAACATTCATCACAATACCACCAAATAAACGAACTGAGATGTTATGTCTCTTATGCTCGCAATTATACTGGCTTACTTCCTTCAAACGAAGTAATAAAAAATCACTACTATTTTGCGATATAGTAAGTAACGACCCAGATCAGCGTGTACAAAAGCCTACCACCACATAATTGTATCCCAAGCTATTGAAACTAATTTATTTATATATATAATTTATATGCGAAGTGAACTTAGAGTTTACAACAAATTAGAGAGTAATAACACTTAAATGTAGTAGATTAAAAACGAAAAAAAACATATCAGTTAAATTTTGTTATTTTTTTTTATAATTAAGACAATACACGCTAGATCTTTTTTCGTAATTACTGATATGGTTGAATATTTGTAAATAATCTAAAAATACTTGTTTTTTCATTAACATACGATCAACGCACGGCCTACACTAGACACCCACGTTGTAATTTACTATCTGAATATTTTTATACGACGATATTATGATAAAAAACTTTTCCTTGTTACACTGTATTCCGTTCTCATATTTTATTTATTATAAAGCTTTTTCTGCTAAGAATATTTATAATTTATTCTTTTATGCCTGTCAATTCGTTTGTCACAACTTTCATTGTTTATTTTTTACTGGCCCTGTGGTTTCTTCATACGCGATTAATTTCGAGTCTACATGCTTGTTTTGTATATTATATATATCATACAAAATCAAGTGCAAATTTTATAAATGTACATAAGAATCGCACATTTAAAATTATAAGATTTCATTTGATCTTAACATTTAAATATAAAAGTACCGTATCCCACGTTACTTTTATATTTAAATCATTGCACTTTAGAATTTACTAACAGAACTTTTTGACCTTTAAGAATACGTATACTTTTTAATACTAAGATAACATCGACTTGCCTTGCTTTTACTACGTGGGTATTGATACAAGTAAAGAATTTGTTTATTACAAGGTTTAAAATAATTACTTTTTCTGTGAAATATCTATTGGCGCGGTAAGACCAATTCGTATGCCGTGACGGCAAACGACATAACGCTGACAGCGTTGACCTTACGGCCTCCGCCGCCGCTCTCTTGTGTGTGCTTGTGTATGGCGCATTTACTACATACTTCGCTGCTAGTTTCATTTATCATTCTATATTTATTTATTTGTTTTCATTAATTATAAACGGTTTTAATAACCATGAATTTCGATGTTACACATCTTCCGTTCGTCCCGCAACGGACGCATTTTTTTTAATATTTCCGTCGCATAATTGTCTAATAATGAAAATAATAACTAAATACACAATTATTTTGTGGGGGAACGCTACGATACGATTAAAGAAAAGAAAAAGTAAATATTTACATATTTTTTTTAAATGCGTATTTCTTGTGAATTGTGTATTGTGTGTGTATGTATGTCAAAAGTTGTTATAATATTTATAGATGAATAAACTTCGGGAATAAAGTGATAAGCTCCAAGATGTATTAAATAAAAAATATAATAATCATAGCAAAAACCAAAATAGCTCGAAGACAAAAGAAAAATTTTAGAATTTTGTCGATTCTCCTCAGACCTGAAGTATTGCTTTCCGAACCAGTGCCAATAATTTTGACGATCAACAACAAGCGCACTGCTTTGTTTTTTTTTATAAAAAAATGCTTTGTTTTAACCTTGAATATCTCTCAAGTTTACAAGACTTGGAAGCTTGAAGGTAACAATATAGAATTAGAGAACAAAGATATACAAGTTGAAATATTTTCCTGTCCACAAGGCAAAAACGGAAAAAAACAGTCGACATGCCATCCGAATACACTGTCACACGTAGCCGTGATTCATATAATATTGCTTTTGTATACAATTTCGTCGATATTATTTATTCAATAGTCAATACATAATGCAGTCTATTTTAAGAAAATCAACACAAGTGTAAAAAACCATCCACCTACGTAATACTTGCGCACATCAACTCAGAATATAATTATGAGCGTAAACACGTTTGTTGATCTCGTTATCTTAACGTCACTACGAATATGAAAATGACTGTGACTTTAGATCCAACGAAGAGGAAAAATTATCAAAACTTAATTATGATTGCGTGCTATCTTCTTAAATATATTATAAGAATGTCATCCAGACCGATTTTGACCACGGAGGCCAATCTCAAGAAAGATTAGCCAAATGCGCAGGACATATTATAGTGCACAAGTATGTGCACAAATACAGGTGCACTCTCTATTCCCTAACTCTCATAAACCGATGGGGCGACAATCCGACACGACTAGAAAAAGTTCAGGCGCCAGGATCAACGGCATTCCGAGGCACGGGTGTATTTACACTTCCAACATCCAGACTCCGCTATGGCTGCTACTAAAAAAAACTCAATAACTTTTTATTGGTCCGACATGGGATTTGTACCCAGGACCTCCGGGTCTGCAGCCTTACATGTAGCCACTAGACCAACAAAGCAGTCAAATTATATTTATGTTCAATCAAAGAATATTAAAACTGATTTCACTAAAACGAATAATTAAAAGATTTAAACGATAAAATAGAATATCTAAAGATAAATAATTAATATAAGGAAGATTCTAGAAATATATCCGTACAATTTCGATGCAAGTCGTCGATAAAAATAACTATATAAAATAAAAGTATAAAAACTTTTCCATTTAAGTAATTTCCAACATTTCTATCTTTGATCGGAATGGACATTAAGGTGGTAGGGACACATATGTAACGTTTAAGACTTACTTAATTAGCGTAAAGATCAATAGCGGTGGCTATTTTTGAGACATTAATAACATTATACACAAGCAAATATTCATTTTCACACTGACAACTGAATTATAATTTAAAGATTTATATAAAAAAAATTCTTTCATCTATGTTTTATACTCTATCTAATACTATAAATGTCTAATAAAATAAATATTAATATTATAAATGCGAGAGTAGCTCTGTCTGTGTATTACGCTTTCACGTCTAAACCACAGAACCGATTTTGATTAAAATACTTTTTTATACCTAACACTTCTCCCACATAGGGCGAACACGCGAGCGAAAACTCGTACGTATATAATATATATCAAATATAATTATCATATAATAATACTTATATGATAATTATATTTGATAGTTTCGCGTCTAATACGTTATTTAATAGCTGTTCTTAATTTATATAATATAATGTGTATATTTAAATAATTATAATATTATCACAGTATTACATTGACGTGGAGTTACACGAGTCGTCGCTCTCGGATCCTTGACCCTGGTGAGTAGGCCGACCGCCGACCAGACACCACTCGTTGGCGCCCTACTATATTTTATATCTACGAGTACGTAGTGATCACTGAATTCTCGTGCTTAATATTATATATAATATGATAATTCACTTGCCACGAACTATAGCTGAATCATACTAAGCATTTCGAAATTCTCAGCTTACTATTAAGTAAACACATTCATATAATATTTTTATATTTATACCTTAATTTCATATTGCTAAATTATACTTATTTAAATAGTAAAATATTGTAGAATGTATATTCAATAACGTTAATCTTATATAGTACTTTTTGTTACTAGTATATGAGGATCGTTACACGAACCGTAACTTCGATCCTTGACCCTGATAGGCCGCTAACCAGACGATCATTCACCAGAGACCTATACCGACAAATCAACTCCGGTCTGCAGTCTAATGTACTTTGAACAATAGAACTTTTTTACATCTCGAAAAACTCAGACGGAAAATCACGAAAATATCTCGATATATTTTACTTAGATTATTTAAAGTTAAGTAAGAGAAAGAGAAAAATAAATTCCTTAAAAGTTGCTATAATGAGTCTAATTTAATGAGCTTACTTCTTCATATACAGTTTTATATGCATATAATAAATTATATCGACTTCATTAAAAACTGTAGACTAGTTATACTAATTATATTCATGTCAAAACAGTTATAAAAACGGTTTGTTAAATTATTTATTCTTTAAATATTTTAATTGATATTATTTAAGCATTAGTTATTTTGAGGACTAAGAGATGGTTATGATCAAGATTAAAGAATGTTACATATTGTTTTTCGTTGATACAACCTTATAATCAATAAAACGATTGCTTATATATATTCTTATTTCATTACAGTTTTTGTACACTAAAAGCGAAACAAAAAATAATTTTAAATACATTTACAGCGGAAAGAAAATAAAAGGCTCCGACATCGATTACACATAACACATCGCTTCGTATTTTGTTATGCGATTCCAAATCGACGTAGAACTCTCCACCAAAATTTATGGGAGCTTACCGACCGTGTGGCCGTGTTTTACATGTTCCGAGCAGTGAACGCGAACCCTACAGCTTTCATAATATTTCACTATAGCGAACCAGCTATTCTTTTCATCGCTGGCATTTTACCAAGCAACTTTTTATTCAACTACAAAGCCATGGTAAGATTGGTAGGGTGCGCAATCAAAGCTATACAGAAGGAAGATCGGGCCTAAGAATTCTCTTATTTTATTTCCAGTTCGCATTATAGCCGGCGAGTTTTTAAATGCCATTGCCTGTGATGTTGAAGGTAAATTAAAATGTCTCTATTGACCGAGGAGAGATGAATTTGAAATTGACTCTTGAAATTGGTTCTATAAAGTATTCTTGTTGCAGCGTTATTGACTCTCATGTGGAGTATGGTGTAATTTTCTCATTAGTCATGTTCTGTAACAAGCGTTATCACCCGGCTTCGTCCATTCAGAATTGTATTTTATGAATATTAACTGTTCTACTTTTAAAAACATCATATTTTCATTTATTTTTTACTATTAATAGGCCCGCGTTTAACCGTTGACTTGCCTAATGTTAAGCATCGACACGGTCTAAGATGTAGCACGCTTGCCTATGAGAAACCTGTTTACTCTGGATTTGAAGACACCAACATTGTACCTATCGGGAAATACGGGCTCAGGCAAAGCATTCCAAAGTTTCGCAGTGCGAATGATGAATGTAGACTCAAAGCGCTTCGTACGTAGGTGGGGAATTTCCACTGTGTACCTATGGCGCTTTGGTCGCGTTTGCCTGGCCTTTCGATAGTAAAAAGGGGCTGGAGGAATCAGTTCGTGTAATTCCTGAGCACATTCTCCGAAATGTATCCGATAGAAGACTAAGAGTGTTGCAACCACAAGTCGATGTTCAAGACTTTGGAGCCTAGACTCGACCAATGCGTCGTCTCCTATCAACCTTCTGGCACGCCTCTCAATCAACTCTAGAACCTGAAGGTGGTTCTTGGCAGAGCCAACCCAAAGGTGAGAGCAGTATTCCATACATGACCTCACTTGTGCTTTATATAAGTTGAGCAGTTGTCCTGGAGTAAAGTAACGTCTCACTTTGGACAGGATACCAAGTTTTCGAGCGGCTATTTGGGATTTGGACTCAATAAAAGAGCCGAAATTTAGAGTCGACGTGAGAGTAATGCCAAGAAAGTCAAGATGGTCAGTTATAGGTACAGATACATTTCGGAAGGAGGGAGTTAGCTGGAATTCCCTCTTTTTGGCGGAAAACAAACACGCCTGCGTCTTAGATGCATTGAACTTGACCAGATTGGCATCACCTCAATCGGACACTGCCTTAAGGGTCACGCTCAGGCGCTCTACCATGGCCTCTCTCTGAGCCTGGATTTGGGCCTCACAAGCTCGCGCGTTGGACTTATAGCTCTGTATATCGTACCTTATTATAAGCTTGAGATTAAGTAAACTTAATTGATATTTGATTTTTAATACATATTAATTGTATATATAGCTATAAGATCATACTTATTTCACGCAATAAAATAGAGAACAAATCTACGTAATAATAATAAATTTGTGTTGTTGTTGTGTTCTGAATTTAGAAAAATTTCTAAATTGACTACAATAATTATTGTCCTATTCATCAAAAAACATCATTGCAAAGCTAACAGACAATTCTATTTAATATGCAGATTTCCAGCGTTTAAAATTAATTTATCACTGTTTAAAATACCTCACACCGTCAATAATATAATTGATTTAAATTATGATTTCATATTTAATTAATAATTATTTTGCTTTGTGATGCAAATGGAGTGGAAACATGCGTCCGTTTATTTTAATTAAAATCTATTAATGAGATAAAATATGGTAATGTATTTTTTTGACATTTTATCATAATAAATTATGCAACGCATCGTATATACTTGAAATTAGTAAATTTTTCGCCATTGACGTTTTTTTTATGCACGTTTATGGCATGGATTATGCTTTTGAATGGTGTAAATAGCACTTTCCGGTTTTATAAAAACGTTTCAAAATAATTTGACCGTCATACTACAACTCACGTATGTTTTTATTGTTGACCGAACTTAAATAATCTCTTCATAATTTTCCCACAGATGTAACGATTGAAAAATATATTTACGATATAAATTATACTAACAAGAGCTTTGCTAGAATTCACTATAATAACACAGATGCAAAATTACATTATATAAATAACAATATACTACTATTATTATAATTACAAAAATAATATGATAATAGAAAATAAATAGGTACAATTTAGCTATATTATAATAATTAAACATAATTAATTTGTCGGTGAAATTCGCTTTGCATTTAAATTTATCCGGACAGAATTTCAGGGTTCATATGTTCATTTCAACCTGAATATAATTATTTATCTACATTAAGCATATTATGTCATTTAATTTTAAAATAGTTCTTTATATATATTATTTATATACAACGTAATAATATAATCACATGTTACCCCTTTTAAAAAAATATACCTGAGCCCGGAAGTTGACTGTTGAGGAAGTTTTATTTACCTATACGTTTCATTTAACCTTTCACTAATTATAAATTAAAGTTGTAAAAACAATTAAACCTGGATGCCTCCGTTGGGCTGGTGATGTCACGAGAATGAATGAGGTTAGAGTGCCGACTAGGCAAAATACTGTAGAAGTCGAGGTAGGTTAGATAGTTGGTTGGTGTGGAAAGAGATTTTAGATAAATAGATGTCAAACAATGCTGGGGAGAGTGCCAATGACAGTTGGAGAATCCAGTTAAAGAAATCTACTCGACCAGGCTAAGTGTTAATATTTCCAATGCGCCACTAAACTTGGGAACTATGATCCCCTGCATTTACAGTGTCTCACTCACCCTTACTCGCCAAACCAGAACACAACAAGATTAAGTATTGCTGTTTGGCGGCAGAAGATCTGATGAGTGAGGGGTACCATGTTTTTTTTCACGCAGTGGAAGCCTTCAGAAAGGTACCCAGCTCCCATGGGAATATAACGCATCCGCGGCATCTCCCGTGCTGTACTCCGCTCGTGGCTCGGCGGAGCTCTCCTCATGTTGGTGTCTTCGAACCCAGAGTAAACAGGTTTCTTATAGGCAAACGTGCTACATCTTAGACCGTTTCGATGCTTAACATCAGGCAAGTCAACGGTCAAACGCTGGCCTATTAATTATAAAATTAGGGCTAATATAATCTCGCCCTCCCGCACTCATCGCTAGTGGGTACGGCAGCGCGAGGCCATCCCGGCTGCCGTCCTCCTCAGGGTACCCACCCAGACAAGCTTGCACAAAGCCAATAGAAGTATTTTAGTCTCAAGCAGATATACCAACATCTATCATTAGTAACAAGGTATGTCATGCGTCTTGTGCTTGTAAGTATCCTTTGCGTTTGGACCTTCCAAAATATCGATAAAGCAGGTCGGCTTAAAAGTAAAGCAATACTAACTCCACTACACTGTTGGTAATCCTCAATTAAACTTTGATTAAAATCGATTTCAATTTGAACCCGTTTGTGTTTGCAAATCGTGACAATACCACAATAATCTGACAACATTGGTTTTATATATTTTTCTCATTATCATAATATACTAATAGAAAAATAACTCAAAGTCAACTTTTACTGTGATCATTCGATTGATGCTTCTATGGTTATCGTTTCATTAACCTCAATCTATTATCAAATAAATGATTGATCTTTTTGTTTAACAAATCAAGTAACATCCACGTAATTCATTCAACAGGACATATTGACTCTTTCTTTATTTTTTTTAAATCAACATTTAACAAATATTAAAAGATTTTTTTGCGTGATAGAAATATACTTTGAACGCTTTACAAAATTATTATGTATTTCAAGGTACCTACCCCAACACCTAGGTATACACCCCAAAGAGAATATAACCACTACGTTTTAACCGTCCCCGGTTATGGCATTTATTAATCTTCTTTTTTGATCGTATAATTATTATATATAATTTCTGCCACTTTATGCAGTGGCCAGTAACAATATATAAAAAAAACATACTTACAATCAGTTCGAAAATAACTTTAAACACAATATGATAGTAATGAGTAAGCAAACCTGCGGTCCGCGGTTCATTTCAGCTACATGCCGTTACCACCCGCGTACGTGGTGTAACTGTTGTACCTGGATTATTTTGCAACGGTAATGATAATCGACGTACAATTACCACACCTACGTATAATTACTGTTCTCCGAATGATGTTTAAAATTATTCAACTTGTTCCAATATTTTCATTTTGATTCTTATATTTGCAAATATTAGGTTCTTACATATGAAATTAGCGTTTTGTCGTACTGACCACTTTGATCTGAAATATCTCCTCTTTGGTTAAGAATTCCAAATTCAAATTTATAAATTCATTTAGCTGGAACATTTGAATTTTGAAAACAGTCATTCATTTGTTTTTTCCTCATTATTTTTTTTTGGCGTCGCTTATTACCGCACAATGGAAAACATGAAATATCGGTATATTTACGAGTACGAGTTCTACCGTGGGATATATTTTAGTATTTGAAAATAGCTAATTTATCTTAAGACATTATTTGATAGCTTTTCA
The DNA here is from genome assembly GCF_905147045.1 of Nymphalis io. Taxonomy (NCBI): domain Eukaryota; kingdom Metazoa; phylum Arthropoda; class Insecta; order Lepidoptera; family Nymphalidae; genus Nymphalis; species Nymphalis io. Next base: position 6,226,662 of record NC_065902.1, on the reverse strand, counting down.
TTAACTTTTTCGATGTCTAGCGGAGGGTCCATATCTTATAAAATGTGTAATCTGGCAAGCAACACTGTATATATTTAAAAAAAATACATTTTCAACCGATTCATCGATACGCACATTTTTTTTATCTCCATTTGGCATTATAGGCTACTATTATTTGAGTTCTATATAATAATATATGTTAATTATTTGAGGAAGAAATTAATATTATATTTATAAATTCTGTAAAGAGTGTTCTTATTTGAAATTTCTTTTCATTTTAGTTTTTAATGCCTTTGAAATTGATTAAATAATCAAATGATTACAAAGTACATGAATACAAAATCAGAATTGAATAAATATCAAAATAAAATATAAATTAAATTCTTCGAAAATAAAATAATATAATCAGAATATTTATATATAAATACATACCACATTGAAAACTTAAGAAAACATAATTAAATACATAAATATATATTAACACATACATATATATATATACCCTATACAAATACCCGACATTTTTCGGAAAGGTTACGGTTGCTTTAATCGTAGAGCGGAATGCGTCGAAACCACGCCCCCGACTGAATAGTGAAACCGGAATTGGTAATAATGATAACTAGTGTTATCCGAGTGGTCGAGTCGACCATAATCATCACTGAATATAATTTAATCAGATATATGTTTGCATGTTCTTTTTTTGTTAACCATTAAACTAAGGCGCGTCAACAACTACGATAAGAAAAAAAAAAAGTTGACGAATAGGGTAAAAAAAGTTATTGAACTGTTTTGTTTTTGCCTTTTTATATATTATAAACGGTAATGGTTCATTTAATAGTAAAATTATTATAGGCAATTTTAAGGCAATAGCATTTTTGTTTTCAAACAAATATTGATAATATTATACGGTTTATATTGTATATGGTGCTGCTGTAATTGCGGTCCGCGGTCGATTCCAGCGACACGTTACGATTTGGTTTCGTGGGTAATTATTCCAAGCGAATTATCATTATCATACGTGTATGTTTAAAAAATTTGCTGTTTTAATTGTGGTTATTAGCTTAAGCCTTTAGCTACATGTTTGATTTTACTTTACACCCATAAGTATCCGAATACAGATTTACAATTTTGCTCCCTTATATGTGTTAATCACAAAAAATGTTAGATAAGAGAAGCTACTAAATTCCTACATTCCAAATCGGCTTTTCATCTATCTATATAAAAGAATAATTGACAGTCCGAATGACATTTCCACAATACAATATACTATAGTTTAATCAAAATGAAATGAAAATACTATGAAATTACGATTAAATTTTAGCTAGAAAGAATAGTGTCTAAATTAAAGATATAATTTTTACTAGACCGAGAGTCTAGTTTCGAACGCGACTACGAACCAGCTGCCTAAGATTAAATTTTCAACTTTACAATTTCACCGTAAACTATTGCGCGAACTGAATGCAAGACACAATACCGTATTTACTGAGATCTCGTTAGTAACATCGCCGTGGGCTGAACCCACTCCTCCCCTCGTCGCCCGCCCGTCGCCTACGCATTGTAAAGGTTAAGGGCAAACTGCACTTGCATCCCATAGAACTGGAATCACGCTCATCTGTTTTAATAAAACCGACATTGCTGATATTGAAAATGGTTTTGTTTTTTTAATTAATAAAACACGATCGAAGGCACGATCGTTTTACGAATTTTAAAATATTTCAATCGGTTATATTTATCTATCTATGTATCTACATATTAAGTTATGTATTTCTTTTTTTATTCAATGAAAAAATGTCATGAAGATTTAAACACAATTCAATTTAATCTAAATGTGACTGAATTGAACTAAGTAGCTTTAATCCTAATAATAATGATTATTAATAATAAAATATTACAGATACAAAAACATAAAAATGTAATCAACATAAATAATTAAGTTATTTATTTTATATGTTTCTTAATGAGACAAAAATTAAATAATAAATATTTTTGAAATATTTAATATAATAATCGCAATGAAATTCGATTATGTTTCGTATTTGTTGTATTAACGTCTTGTAGATTGTTTTAGAGCTTGCCGGCCACGAGGGAGTAGCCGGTGATTAAACCGAGTGTACAACGTTGAAAGGTTCTCAATTAAACTGTACATTATTAAATAACAATCTATATATCTGTATATTACTTATTTAATCAGTTACTACAGCTTTTAGTTTATTCGATTTCAACAACTCATGGTTTTATGGTGAATGATCATGAGGACAACTGGAAGTCTTTCACGCACCTGCACCTGGTCTAGTAGTCTAGTTTAACTGCCACGTTGGTCTAGTGGCTTGATGTAAAGCGGCAGACCCGAAGGTCCAGGGTTCAATACCCAGGAAAAAAGATTGCGTCTGTATTAGACATACGAGTAACGAGTAACGAGTACGAGTAACAGCCTGTTAATGTCCCACTGCTGGGCTAAGGCCTCCTCTGCCTTTTTGAGGAGAAGGTTTAGAGCTTATTTCACCACGCTGCTCCAATGCGGGTTGGTAGACTACACATCTGACATAATTTCAATGAAATTAGACACATGCAAGTTTCCTCACGATGTTTTCCTTCACCGTCAAGCACGAGATGAATTATAATCACAAATTAAGCACATGAAAATTCAGTGGTGCTTGCCCGGGTTTGAACCCACGATCATCGGTTAAGATTCACGCGTTCTAATCACTAAGCCATCTTAGCTTTTTTCGACATACACTTGTGTAATATAATTCTGTAGCCTAGTGCTAAAAGGGTAAATATGAACAGATATAATTGTTATATAAAATGATTATACTTTAATCTTCAATTAAACTGAATTTCAAAGTTTAGCATTTGTAATAATAATATCATTTACATTATTAGTATAATAATAGAAATACAATCATATTATTTGTTATGTTATTATATTTTTTTAAATAATTTGAGAAGGATATAATTTTAATTTAGAATCATTTATGAATACTGCAGTTCAAACTAAGACTAAACTAAACTAAAATCAAATACCTAAAAAGTTAACTTTCAAAGATTATTCATCATCTAACTCAATTATTATTAATCTTTCTCAGCTAAATCTAATTTAGCTAAAAGAAAATATTTACTTACTATAATGGAAAATGCTGTTTAAAATCTTACTGTAACTGAAGACAGTGAAAAACGATCCGTCCGTCAACAACGCCGGCATCGAATTACAAGCTTTTCCAATAGACTTACTATAACGGATAAGCTTGGGATTATAATCCAAAAATTACATTATAATAATTAAAATAATAAAAAAAAATGATAAAATTGTATTATTTTTTATAAATTATTAGGTGGCCGGACAATGGTTTCCTGATGGTAAGTGGTCACCACCGCCCATAGACACTGGCGCTGTAAGAATTATTTCCCATTCCTTACAACGCCAATGCACCACCAACCTTAGGAATTAAGATTATAGATAAATATCAAGGACATCTAATAAATTAATGATACCTATCCAGACGGGCTTGCACAAAGCCGTACCATCAAGAAATAGAACAATTTAATTAATTAATAATTCTTCGTTTTTCAGCTTAATATGATTTAATTTATATAAATACGAGAGCATTTTTTATATAAATAAATATTCTATAGTAGCTAACTAATATACTCGTGTCTTAAATTTAAGTGTATTTCTTTACTGTTGTGAAATGCAAGATTATATGTAGATAACATATTTTATATAGAAACAAAAAGGACTTAAAATGTGAATGTTATTTTTTTCTAAGTATTCAAGCTATACAACTGTTGCATTATTCCTGTACTTTTGTAACCATAAACGCTCTCATTTTATGCAGTGTGCTTGCCTTCTATATTATATGCATAAGACTGTTATTATATGAGTTGTTGATATTAAATGCAATAGACAAAGACAAATATTATCACAACAAGATCAGTGTATCTACATTAAGGAAATATCCAGATTATTGATTATCAGATTTTCTAACTAGATATATTGCGTATATTGCATTGGATTTTGTTTGAACTTAATATAAAGAATAAGGATTTAGAAGATTAGTTCATTAAGCTTTTTTTAGATTTATGACATTAGTTATACTTTTTATCGGTTTTCATGCAACAAAAACGTTTGTAAAATATGAGAAAATATGTCATATTTAGGTCCTTTTTATTTAATTATATGGAAAAAAAATGTTACATTTACGAGATGCAATAACACAGTACCTTTTATGTAGAATACATTTTTGAGTCGCAAAAACGCAACTAATCTGTCCAAAATTAAGTAAAATTAGAACAGAAAGGAGTATTTTTTTTGGTTATCTACCAAAAATTCATCATTGAGTTCATTAGTTAAAAGCTTCTTATCAACACAGTACTGCAACTCGTTCGTTGATCAGCTTAATCGACATACGCGTCGCTCCTCGTGGCGCCTCGCAGTTCAACAGCCGAGCGATCGGTTTTTAATATCGCTATTTATAGGCGAATTCAAATAGGCACATATTGTTGGCACATCGTACGAACAACGCAGCTACTTTTTATTGCACTCATTATGCGTCGTGACTTCGGATTGATATATATTTATTTGCATGCACTAAAGTTCCTTCATTAGTTGTAGAAATATATGCAATATTCGCCAAGTTATACAACTATATTAATACTACATTTGAAATCATTATTTAACACTAAATGATGCCAGACCTGCGTTTCCTTTTTAAATTTTCTTGTCAACAATTATCCAATTCAACTCGCGTGCCACATTTTGCACGTATATGTACAATAAGTGTACAATTTATATATATATATATATATATATATGTGTGTCTGTAAATGACACAAATATGCATTATTTAGTCATCACCATCCAAACAGGCAAGAACTGAAATGCTAAACACATTGAATTCAACTTTATGTGTGAGTGTGATCATATTATATAACAATATTCATATATTATTATCATAACTATCTCGCATTAATGGTGCAACGTCACAATAGTTCCATATAAAATCTGTAAAACAATTCATAGAGTTAAATTGATATCTCAATATGGTAAGTTAACGCTAACAATAGTCTATGGTCGAGTAAAATGAATATACCAACAATCTAAATATCTTTACAGTTTATAAATACATCATAAGGTGTTTTTTAGATAATGTCACCGCCTAACTGTGACATCAATTCCATCGCGAACAAAGAAATTTGGCAACTCCTTTCTTTGTCGCACTTCCAAAAAATGGAATTCCTTACCAGCTCACATGTTCCCCTCCTCTTACAACCCGGGTTCCTTCAAACGAGGCGTGAAGAGGCATCTTGCGGGCCGGCAAGGCGAAGGCGGCTAGTGCAGAACGTTTTTCCCGTCTGTACTGGCCGTCGTCGCGTTTGGACTCTACTACCACTTACCATCAGGTGGAGTAGAGTCATTTGCCCTCCCGGCGAATATAAAAAAAAATTACCTATATATATACATGATACATACCGATGATGTATCATAAGCTTGTAAAATTCCGTGAATGATTTCAATGGCTTACCAAAGGCCTTTCTTTTGGGGGAAAGTAGATAGCTTATTTTATTATCATGCTTTCGGTGGATTACTGGTAACATATGTAACAAAAGTTTTAAGTGAAGATAGCTTCGGTTAAGCTTCACTTATTTTATTTACTTAGACATCTCGGCTCTTAATATTTTAAATTTTCTTGTCAACAATTATCCAATTCAACTCACAAATTCACTCTCTTCAAATCCAGAGTAAACAGGTTTCTTATAGGCAAGCGTACTACATCTTAGACCGTGTCGATGCTTAACATCAGGCAAGTCAATGGTCAAACGCTGGCCTATTAATTGTAAAAAAAATAAAATCATACATAGTTATCGAAAGAAACCAATACATAAATATAATTATTTTAAACTAAAAAAAATCATAAGAGCAATAAATGAAGTCGCTAAAATGAAAGTATTAAGTATAGACATGGATGGAAAGTGGTCTCTTTACTAGAGGCTCGCCGCTCGTGTAGGATGCAAGTAAAAGCCCGCATTTGAAATTGCTTTGAATGTCGAAGTATTCTTCTGTATCAGATAGTTCTCTCAACCACATTCAAAAGGATAAAATATCTATTACTATAGAGTGGTATATATGTTTGCAACTGATCACGAAAGCACCGATTGCTTTGCAGCATGCAAAGGTTCAACCTCAAATCTGACCATGATTTACCGACCATTGGATACAATTGTACATCTAGATACTGTTCTATTTATACTTAAGTGCTTAAGTAAAATTTGTGTTTATAAATTATATACGTAAATATAAGAGACGCTCTAGAGATTATAAAATAAAAAAAGGTTCTAAAATATTCAACTAGACTGCTATATTTTTGTAAAGGCATTAAGTATCAAATATACTAAACATACTATAATTTTCCAATCAAAGTAACATAAAATAAATATCTTTTCAAAATCGATAATTTTATATAAACAGTAACATACTTGTATGCTTCATAATGACATCACTAGGTATAAAAAATTTTTTTGCGGCTCAATTACTTCAACAAAATTCAAACTGCGTTTTTTTGTAATATAAAAAAAAATTGTAATCAATACCCTGAGATTCAACAACAAATGGGAGAAATCTGTACGAGAATCTTTAGTAAGTAGACGTCGAAAATGTGAAATTATGAGCGTAGAATACCGTTAACGGGTGCGGCGGCTATTCGCACGTGGACGGGGGCAAAGACCTCGCAGAATGGCCCACACAAGTCTACCACAAATTGCACTGATTGGCGTGAAGGCTGGAGAAAGTAATCTCGTCTAGTTTAAGGTTTTTATGAATTAATAAACGACTATACTACGAAACGCATGCACGAGTTAACATTTAGAATTGATACTATTTTTCGAATACGGATCTATTTTAAAAATAGAATTCTGCAATACGCATTTTCATATTGAAAAATGTTGGATAAAGAATATAAGATATAAGCAAACTGAGTCCATTTCAGTCATTTTTAAATGTGTTTCTGTTGCATACGATTTAATATTAAAATATAAAGCTTCAGTAATTGACTCAATTATCAATTGACAAATGTAAATGTGTCGCTAGATTTATTATTCAATCGAATATTTATTATATTTATTTTTCAAGAAGTGTGTATAGAGTTTACGCTTTCTAAAATTTTGTGTTCGTCCATCAATACAATATTAATGGACAAACACCGGCTTTGTGCTAACGGTTGTTTCAACAAACTGGGTAATGACCCAGCACACAAGATTATATCTTAAACCACTATTAAAGGTTTTTAGTTTTTTTTTTATAGAATAGGAAGGCGGACGAGCAGATGGGCCACCTGATGGTAAGTGGTCACCAACGCCCATAGACATTGGCATTGTAAGAAATGCGCCACCACCTTTGGGAACTAAGATGTTATGTCCCTTGTTCCTGTAATTACACAGGCTCACTCACCCTTCAAACCGGAACACAACAATACCAAGTAATGCTGTTTTGCGGTAGAATATCTGATGAGTGGGTGGTACCTACCCAGACGAGCTTGCACAAAGCTTTACCACCAATAAAAAGTTTTACAAAGGCCTTGTAAAACAAAATATAAAAGAGTTAAAAAAAAATAGTTTAGTTTTGTAAACAGTATCACATCATTTACTTTATTAGCGCCTAGATATTCAAATTTAGTGTTTGTATGAAATCTAAGGAGAGAGTGGCTTAATCGGCCGTGATCATGAATATATCATTATTAATTGCAGGGTTTATCAATAACTATACAACAAATAAATGGATTTTTATACTATCTAAAATTTTAATTACTACAAAGTTATTGGATTCAAATAGATTTCTAAATTCGTCACCCAACTTGGCGATTAGTCCTAGATTTATTTATACTCATGAAGACTACATCTTTATACAAAAATATTAAAAAATATCTTTCTTCAAGAAATGTGTATTGAATTCTTAAATGCTAAACTTTTGTTTGAAACCCCATTAAACTTGTAAGTGTCACAAAAAGTAAATGTCGTCCGGACGTGGTCAGTCTAGACAAACAAAACCATCAATGTGCACAATTAAATGAATTCTTATAAAAAGGGTCGCACGTCTCTTCACACTTCGAATGACCTCCGACAGTTATGAAAACGAACGTAGCTTGAAATTGAAAACAACTGGTACGTACAATACAGAAATCGAATAAATATTAATAGCATTTTCAATAATATTTGCGCTGCGTTATATTACCCCTTATACGTCATATTTAATAATATTTTTTAATGTAAAAAAAATACATTTTATGTTTTATTAAATAGGTTTAATTACATTTTTAATTATAATTCCATATTTACAATTACCAATTAAATTTTGAAGTACTTATGACATATTATGTAAATGAGGAGTGCTTATTTACGTTTGAAAACGTGGTACATTTTCGTAAACTTAAATACGACAAGCCTCGCGTAATCGCCTTCACATTTTGTGTTGCCTTCAGTTTCGAATGAAGTAATTATTTCAATATACGAAAGCTTCAAACTCTACTCACAGTTTATACGAGTCGACTACTTAGTGAGGCTTTAGGCTCGAACATCGTAAAGCGATTGTCAAGTGTAGCGTTCCAGTGGGACAACACTCCAGTCATGTTCTCAGTCTTAATTGAGGCGGGAACAGGCCAAAGTTGGCTGGCAGTGCTCATTAAGAACAACAAACAAGTGGCTAAGTACTGGAGGCAGTCCCGAAGGAAGTAATCGGCTTCTACAGGCCGAACACTCACTGTTAAAACACTGATTTACCTGAAAATGACATTCATGTTATTCTTATTCATTAGTGTTCTCTTGGAACTTGATTCAGACTTATTCAATGTTGAAACGAAGGTAGTAAAATATTTATTTGAATAGTTTTATAGAAATACGTTTTGTGAATAAGAATAAGAGAAATTCGCTACACACTTCTCGGGATACAACTTTACACTTTCTAAAGTTAAATAAGGAATGAATGAAAGAAATACCCTAGGCTTTACATAATATACGAATACAGCGCTGAATTAAAAACAAAATTAAAGCTTAAATAAATATAAATGACGTAAGTTATTCATCTCAAAAGATACACACCTACAAGTGGTAAAAAAAATGTTTTAAAACAATTTACGTCTTTACGTCAGACAAACTCTTTTGTTCGATAAATGAAATCTTATATAGATGTATGTTTTGAGTTACCAATTAACTTTCTGAGGGATTTTATAATTGTATATAAATAAGTTTCTAATACAAAGTATAAACAACAGAAAATTAAAAGGCTTGGATATTAAAATATTAAATCCTGAAAACACAAAAGACGTCATTACAAAAAATGTGACGTAAACTTTAAACAAGAACCTACATAACCAAAAAGAATGTTTCCATCATTCGAACCACTGAAAATGACTCTTAAATATTTTGAGATAAGAACCACCAGATCAAAAAGCTTTTGAATTAAACAAGTAGTGGAAATCGCGTGGGCGAACATACAACTGTTATGAAAGAAATCTTTTCAATCCCTCAACTAAGAATTCATAAGGAAAAGCCAGGGTTGATTTATGGTTACTATCTCTTGTTAGGATATGCGCTTGGATATTGTTTCCCGATATGCATAAATACATAGTCAAAGAGCGACTGATTATTCAACTTTCGCAGCCTTTTGACCTTTTTCGAATAACGTCCTTCAATGTGTATATAACAACATCACAGTTATACGTATACTAGTCTTACTTATGAATACGATATAAATATGAATTTGTTTGACACTATAAACTTTCTTTTAAAAGCTTAGCCTTTGAAATAAGCTTCAAATTGTGTATTGTTATTATTGTAATACATCTTATCTGAATGTCAATATGTTAGCTACATACATAGCACTTTGCTCATCGCTCATAACTGCCTCGTTGGTCTAGTGGCTACATGTAAGACCGCAGACCTGGAGGTTCTGTGTTCAAATCCTAGGTCGGGCCATTAAAAATTTATTGAGTTTTTCTGTCGAAAATTCTCAGTAGTAGCATGGAGTCTGGAAGTTGGAAGTATGTACATTCCCGTGCCTCGGAAAGCACGTAAAGCCGTTAGTCCTGCGCCTGAACTCTTTCCGGTCGTGTCGCATTGCCGTCCCATCGGATTATGAGAGTTAGAGAATAGAGAGTGCATCTGTGTTTGCGCACACACTTGTGTACTATAATATGTCCTGCGCAGTTGGCTAATCTCTCTTGAGATTGGCCGCCGTGGCCGAATACGGTCTGGAGGACCTTATTATTATTACATACCTCTTTAATTAATAACTCACAATATACGTTAAGAAATATGAAATAGTTATTATATTATTATTTGTAACTTTAATATTTTGTAATAAATTACATAATAAAATAAACAATTTCTTGTATTTAATTTTTCGCTATTTTGTCCCGATAATTCATTCGGGACTTATATGTAATCTCTCGTATGTCTTTGTTCTTATTCAAGACCCTGGCTTAACTCTTAGCCAATGCATGCATAAGAAAAAAAGTTGTAAAGTATCCAATAAGAGATGAGTCAATCGGTTGATACTATGCTGATAGAAACATAGTATTTGTTTATACCACAATATGTACAAACAAAATATCTCGCAATAAAACTTCAAATGCCTAAGCGAGGTTGAAGTTGAGGGCATAAAACGAATACATGTTACATTATGTATATTTATTACATTCGAAACACGTTTATTTATCAGGGTAATTATTAAATGTTGCAACTTACATCACATTCACGTCATAGTTAATTAGTTTTTTTTTTAAATTACGATACGGCTTTGAGCAGAAACATGAGACATCTTGTATTCGCTTCAAGGTTCATAATCCGAGCAACATTGAGATTATTTCATCAAAACGTAGTCACGTTTATCCGTAACGTTTACGTTAAACTTAATTACCTGAAATAAACGAAATTACTGAAGGTTACGGAAGTTATACCTCTCGTCAGTGTTATAAACTGTGTCTCGGTATGTTTTAAAGTTGAGTAACTGTTTATTAGACTTTCAACGTAGAATAGAAACTTTTTTTATTGGAACTCTTTCTCTTTTTATCTTTTAATTTCATAGAAGATCAATGATTCGTATTTAAAAACTTTGTGGAACTCGTAACTGTCAGCTTTGTTTAAATTTATATTATAACTACAACCACCGAAGTGCGGCAAACGTTGTGGCGCCTGTGTATATATACAAATTGTCATAAATATCAGTAGAATAGTATGGAAATACTGCAAAACCATCTGAAGCGTATTACATATAATAAGTGAATAACATAAAAATCTTATCGATGAAGAAATACATACATGTGCCAACTTTCATAGTAATCGGTCAAGCGTTATCCAAGTCTATTAATCTCCAACAGAGATACCATCCATTTTCGTATATATTTATAAACTCTGTAAAGAACTTCACTAGACCTAACGTTCGCGAAGCGATATCGCTTAGAGTAACTCTATATTTAGAATATTCGCGAATATTAAATGTACCTAAAGTATATCTTGATATAACTATTATAATATTTGACGTTTTTTTATCTAAATCTAAAGTAATATAAAATTATAGTATATTATGAGACAAAAAAATGTATATTATGTCAAGTATAGTATATTTTCAATATTGATGTAAAAATTAAATATATGTGCTATAACGAGTGCTTGAGCGCGTACACTTCGTCTAACGCGCTTCAAATTACCTCCCGAAGTGGTTGCATGCAGCGAAGTAATGCATGTTAATCCACCAACTTCACACTTCATGCTGGAAGCGCTCACTAGAACGTTAATAGTCCAACACTTTTGACGACTTCCAGCTTCTCTCGACTTGTATAATCGTGTGTTCATTAAGCGATAAGCGAAACATGACTCCGTTGTTTTTAGACAACATTAACAGTTGTCTGTTTCACTGGACTCATTATTATTGGCTATTACAAATGTTTTTCGAGACCAAAACTTGTATAAATTTATCTATTTATATACATATACTTAAAATATATACACATATATTTCTTAATTATATTTTTAATTGCTTGATGAAGAGAAAACTTGTGACTTAGCAGTATTTCCGTTTATCTGCTTCAATGTATCTCCTAAGCTACATATCATATTTTGATAAATGAACCTTCTTCTTTGATCCGCATGTCATAACAAATAACCCTATTTGTATTTAATCTAACATAGCTAAAATATCAGAAGTAAAAATAATAAAAACAACAAATGTACATACCAAATACGGTATCAAAGTAAATATTGCTTTTTGACCGTCGGGATTTAGTTTTTTATAGTTTTTAAATTACTTTTTTTTAAATTAATTTTTATATTATTTCCTGATTAAATACCGTACCGTAACCGTAACAGTCTGTGAATGTCCCATTGCTGGGCTAAAGGCCTCCTCTCCCTTTTTGAAGAGAAGGTTTGGAGCATATTCCAGCACGCTGCTCCAATGCGGGTTGATGGAATACATATGTGGCATAATTTCAGTGAAATTGTACACATGCAGGTTTCCTTATGATGTTTTCCTTCACCGTAAAGCACGAGATGAATTATAATCACAAATTAAGCACATGAAAATTCAGTGGTGCTTGCCCGGGTTTGAACCGACGATCACCGGTTAAGATTCACGCGTTCTTACCACTGGGCCACCTCGGCTCATGATTAAATATTGTTATGAAATATATAAACCTTAGTCAGTGCAAGGCATGCTTATAAATATTATTTGTTACATTTAGTAACATACTGTCCTAGTAAATGTCCTAATACTAAATAAAGCTCGTTTTTGCTGTTAAAGAGAATGATTCAGAGTCTAATAGAACACTCTTTTACTGGTGGTAGAGCTTTGTGCAAGCTTGTCTTGGTAGGTACCACCCACTCATCAGATATCCTACCGCAAAACAGCAGTACTTGGTATTGTTGTGTTCCGGTTTGAAGGGTGAGTGAACCAGTGTAATTACAGGCACAAGGGACATAACATCTTAGTTCCCAAGGTTGGTGACGCATTCGTGATCTAAGCGATGGTGAACATTTCTTACAATCCCAATGTCTATGGGCGTTGGTGACCACTTACCATCAGGTGGCCCATATGATCGTCCGCCTTCCTATTCTATAAAAAAAAGCTGCTTTACAAAAAAAAGACTATAATTTATGTTAAAACTATTTTTCTGACGACTGACACCAAAGTTTCCTCGCGATGAGAGAATAAAGACAATTTTCGACATAAAAACGTACCACGCATCTTAACTGATACTGAAGATACAGATGATTATACGCTTAATTGTGATCGAGCCAGTGAGACCACAGGCACTAGGGAAGGACATATAGTCAGGCTGTCATGTATGAAGTGATTTGCCTTCTAACAGCATCAACAACATTTGACATCGACTATTTTAATGAAAGCAACCCGAAAATAAATTAAAACAATAATTCAGTGGTAACTTCTTTTTAACATTCGGTCGTCATCTTGTCGTGAATTGTCTGTTTTATTTCCAAATTAGTGTATAATAAACATATGTATTATTAAAGTGTTAAAATAATTAAGTTCCGTAAAAAATTTGGTTCGAAAGAAGAGAAAATATATAAAATTGTTGTCTTACTGTTCGAATTTAAAATAATAATAAAATATTTTCCATTATTTAGTAACAGCTTATAAATATAAGAAAACTGGTTATCGTATAATTATGTCAGCATGGATGTTTTTTATAACTTAGTTGACATGAATCCATAACTTAGATGCTTACCAGCAGATGACGCAAGTAGATTTGTAGCTTCCTATAAACCTATTCCTATAAACTATCATTTCAATAATCATTTCAATCATAAATAATAATCCAATGAAGAAAATAAAACATCTTTGATAAAAAAAAATATGTTAATAAATGTCTCGTTGATAATTCAGTAGTTTAGCAGAAAGGTCCAGTGTGTCATGCTTCGCAGACCACGTCACACATAGTCCATAAAAGGACATTACGCCGAGCACGCGTACTCGGCCGTCGTGAGATACGACCACGCAAACCAAATAATGTTGATTATGCACCGGTTCACAATATCGTTTGAAATTTAACTAGCTATCTGATGACTTTTCATTTAATCATAACTTTCGGAATTCAAATAAATGTATGTTCATATGTGCATGATACGTATTGCATTACAAAAGGTCATAGTCGTAAATACAGCTAAGCCATGTGACCTTTCAAAAATGCGGAGGCGTTTTAACCTTTGCTATATACCGTTTTACGATTCTTAAAACGCCTACGATGCAACAGTATTTCAGTTATAATATAAACAATACATTCAAGAAAAACAAGAATAATTTGTGTTTTTAATTTCAAAGGGTTATTCAAGTAATAATCCTAATCTGTAGTACAACTACGTTGTAGCGTATCGCTACAAGTGTTTATTTACCTAAGCATAAACACGTTCCACGGAATAAAGAAGGCGCCAATAATTAGAATCTTACGTCATATAGTAATAACCGGCGAGCAGTACAGAAATAAATTTCAGTGCTAGTGCGTAAAAGAGGCCGTAGATTATACGGCGCTACGCTCTCGTAGCGGCAAACATATGTTTAGACCACGCGGGCGGCGATCGATAGGCGGCTAGGCGGGCGGCATGCACTTACCGTGGTCATCTTGAAGTTTAACTTTCGCTGCAACACAGTCTCGAGGTGGAGAGCCATTTTTAATAGATTACACGTACAGTCCAATATTAAAAGCGAAAAACCACTATAACATAGTTTAGTGCGACTACAATAAGTAATAAAATCGCGTAAGCCGTGCGTAGTGTATTTAGCGTGGCAGATCGCGTGTTCACACGGCCATTTTAACCGCCTGTCAAAATGTTCTCGTTTCCACCGCACGGCGCTACCGTCGGCAATCTTTACGACTGCGCGAGAATAGTCGACAGCCGGCTACCGGCAGCCGGGACCGAAGCACGGTGACGTTGGAACGAACGTTCAACGTCCATAGATTTACCACCACATGTAGATTTATAGCGGAACTTTTAATCAGGTTTACAGACACATTTTTCTGCAATTACATATTATTTTTGATATTAAAGGATACTATTACAAAGAAAATACTTCTAAATGCTTGTCAAATTACTTTTTAATGTAAAATTGAATAATAAACGATGCAAATAACATATTTCTATTAAAAATACTCTTCATTCGTTCCAAGTGCACTGCAGACTCAACTCCTCCTTTTAACGCAGTGAATATATAATTAAATTATAACGTCTATGACATGCAACTGTAAAAAAAATATTTTTTTATTAACTTTTTCTTTAATATAAAAAATGCTTTACTATAATAAATTTTGATAATATGTTATACGCAAACAACAAACTTATATGCACCTGAGTAAAATTCCCTGTTAGATAGCTCGCGAAATGCACTATATGAAACAAATTCGAAAGTCGAGAAACATGTACTAAAGTGAAAAAACGACATATCTTCATTAACATTCCGTCATGTCTACAGTAATATTCACACACACACCCTCATTATAAACAAAATTACACATTGTATATGCAATATGCTGCATTCTTATTTTAAAACATTTGAATGTGTGGGTTGCAATTTATGAATTTTAATTTCTTTTCACTTCAACATCAGCAACAGCTAAACAAAACAAAAGAAAACAATTTAAAAGTTTTAAACTCTATAAGCTAAGCTTTTAACAATACTCTATCAACAACTTTCCGCTCTAACTTCCTATTAAACAAAAAACTACTAATTAAATTTTTAATATTTTTTACGATTATTTTCTTCATACATTATTATCCTTAAAAACCACATATATATAATTAAACTGCTATTTATATACAATTTTACACTGATGAAATAGGAAACACTCATTTTACAAATAAAGTTTTATTTTTAATTAGTTAATAAATTATAAAAAAAGTATCATAAATACATACGAAATAAAATAAATATTCATATACAATACCCGAGGTATCATTGATTTCGATTTTCGTTTCACCAAAGAACATATGCCTATTTTAAAAACTATTAAGTATTTTCCCAGACCTACAATAATAATGTATGTATATTCTCGCACCCTTTGAAGTTGTACTTCGCAAACATCTCTGCAAATAATCATTTGAAAGTAAAGCTTGGTAACAGCTATGTTCTCGGAGCACTTTAGACTGTGCAGTGCACGATAGTGACACTATTTCCTTCTTATGTACTCAAACTGACTACAAACAGAAGTCAGTCTCGGCGTTAGCTCGTACGCTTTTAAAGCTTTAGTATTTTGAATTTAAAATGATAGATAGTGTGTCACATTGTATCCAAGTTCAGTTAAAAATAGCCATATATGTGTTTTAAAATAGATTAATAATCCAGTTAAAATAATTTTAGAGCTACAACTAATATTGTATCCTATGTATGTGTGTGTTGTGTCTTTAAAAATACTAAAAGTCAAACATAACATTTTAGATTTCTTTAACCTTCCATACCTATTCTTAAGCAACGCATATGTACATACAAGATTATTTTAACATAAAAAAGAAAAATAGTCATTTCAATTGCAGTATTTTTTTCTTACATCTCATAAAATACCAACAAAATGAATACAGATTACGTGCAATCGAAAACGTATTCGCTAAAACTCGTTTTCAATTTTGGTTAATCGTTAAGCGTTTTTACGTTAAAATTGTTTTTATATATCCGTTTATTTATTTTTTAATTTATTCAAAAAAATAATATCAACTTTTTGCAAAGAAATACGGATATTATATTCCACAGTACAGTATCGCCTTACGAATTGCCTTAAATCTTAATACTTTAAACACTACTTCATATTACTGGTCAATTTCAAAACTCTTTAGCTAGGCTTTAGGTTTAATGTCCCGGTTCGCAGCGTGTTAAGACTGTGCAAAGGAAAGTAATGCTCATCAGTACATATTATAAACCAAAGTCCCTCCGTTTCGTTTGTCTGTTTGTCTGAACACAATAAACTCAAAAAGTAACGAATGGATTTTCATACGGTTTTCACCAATAGACGGAGTGAATAATGCAAAAGATTTAAGCGTATAATTCAATTAATTCACTACCAGTGTTGCTAATGTAAATAAAAACCCTAGATTTAGATGATACTGCAAACAAATTGTGTACATAATCTTTTGGGTGTAAATAAAAATTTATTATTATTATTAATTAAGGTTCGGTATGAATTTACTGAAATATGACAATAATTGTTTAAGATGGCAAAAAAAAATTGCCGACTGGGAACTTTACTGGTGTGCGCCGCATGCCAATAGAGTTATATGTATGACAAAATAACTGAAAATATATACGCACCCTTCAAGTGGCACTTCCTTCCGAGTAAATGTTGAAATTAAAGTGACAAAAGTTACCATATAGTTAAAAGATTTTTAAAATTTCTTAAATATGCAGGTAGCATTACATATCTCAATGAAAAACAACTCCATTTAAGTAAATTCCCAATATCTAGATATGAATACTTGCCATCATGTAGCCACTTAAGTAATTTCCATTAAGTACTCCTTAATTAAAGACGAGAGGGGAAGAGTTTCACATTATAAAAACTTTGAAAAGACAGTTCTTTTAGTAATAATATTATTATACGTATACCTTTAAAAAAAATTGTCATCAGTTTTAAGGAGATGTGCAACCGGCCCATACAAACTCGTCCTGGAATGGAAATACAAAAAACAACTTATGTATAATATTATGATATTAATGTTTCTTTTTCCTGTATATTTATTTTCACGCTAAAAGTTCGCCATTCAGAAATATAAAACACTGAAAACGATTATTAAATAGGAAAAATCGTCATCAATCAACCTTCGCCAAGTGTATTGATTTATACAACTCAATATATTTATATCAATCAGTGATTATATACAACAGATATTATAATGTTAGACTGGCAACATTCATCTTTTTCAGAATACGAAAAAATCGTGTATAAATCAAATGAGTAATTATTTTCGTTAAACTATTTATTCCATTGTTATACAAAAAAAAATCACATGTATAAAAATAGTATACAAAATGTTTTTGAAATTCTAATTTTGGGATCCCACATACTAAGTGGCGCCTAGTCATCGTCTGCAATAGTCTGTAAATATTAGCTGCATTACTTACTTATGTAATGTTTCTACTTGTGTAGAATACCATAACTCAATATAATATACCAGTTGAATTCCCATCAGGTAACAATCTATTTTTTTAAGTTATTATAGGTTTTATCAGAACACCGTGATAGTTTATCATCGACAATACTTAATTGCAGTGGTAGTGTTTCGACAGTTAGGACACCATTCGTTATCACACACTTTGACGTTTGAATTATATAATAATAAAAATTTTTTTTTTTATTACTTACAGGATTTTTTTACACTCAACCAATGTACTAAATCAAATAGGACATCGTTTCTATCGTGATATATATATATCGTGTGTGATATATATACATCGTGATATATAGATATATACCTTGCCATTACCTATCACATAAAGCACATCATTTATTTAAACGAAGAAGAGAAATAGACTAAAAATAGGTCCCCGAGGAGCCCCCCCTACATACACTGGAGCTCTTTTAGCTTTTGGAGATATTTTAGCCACTTAAATAAACCTTCTGAATTTGATTGCTCATGTACGGAATCAAAAGATTCAGAGCAGCCTTCAGTGACCGTGTTTCGTGTTAAACTCAATCGAAGCCCTCAGATGCTAGACTTCTCCAACAAGGCTTCAAAAATATTTTTAATGAGCTTAACACTAGTGTTCATTGTCAAATGACCCTTTGTAAGCCCCTGCTGTTTATTGAACAGGAACTTTTGTGAATTTGTAAATTGTAGTAGCATTGTCACATATACATTATGACAGTTACCACTTATGTATGTAATGTAGTTTTACATTTGATTTTAATACATTTTTAAAGATCTTGCTAAGTGTACTGAATCGTAGATCTGAGAAAAGATAAAGTACGCGTATCTTGTTTTATAGTTAAATCACAGTATCAATATTAAGAAATAAAAAATAGAAGAAAAAAACAAACTTTAGTTATAGTATAAGCAATATATTTGTCATGCGGTATTAATTGTAATCAAAATAAATAACATATTTAAAACTTCATTTAAACGTTTTCTAAAAATAAAAGTGCTAGTAGTATAATGAATAACAACGAATGAAATGAATAGTAAAATAATTTAAAAATATATTTAAATTAACATGCAATTACTAGTTAAAATTATTGTAGTTCGCAATTAAAACTTCACTGCACAGAATACAAAAAGTACCGCGTTAAGGGTAGCACGTCTATTGCGATGAAAATCTTACTTTCGAAAAATAAATTGCCAAGAAAAAATCAGGATACTCGTACAGTTTGTAATCATATTTAACATAAGTACAAGTAGTACTTAAGTTCTTTGAACGTTGGAGATAATTCATCAGTCTGTCGGGAGTCTAGACATTTAAGCTTTAATTGCCATTTAAACAGAACTTCTTTAATAACTGGCATTACAAGTTTTCTGTCTCTTCGGAAAAAAATAATATAACAATCTCGTATCAAATATTATATCCATAATTGGAGGCCTTTATCCTCAACTAAAAATCTGAGTTTTGCTTCATGACTATGACATGAAACACTTTGAATAAGGAAAATTAATTAGCATCGAATATATAGAGAATATAAGTGGTTGGTCTACTTTTTATATATATTTTTATTTGAATAAGCTTAATCTTAAAAAAATATGCTTCTTATTCTTTCGTCTGGCGAAGTAGACGAAGAATACTTAATCTAAGAAATATAATAAATGCTATCAAAATGCGATACAATTAATCATAACTGTACCATAATAATAATTATTTTTACCACGCAATATTTTATAGCCATAATGAATAGTCTGTATATGTGCATACTCATAGATACCACTTGAGTTTTATTCCCATTCTATTCCTGCACGACCCTGTCATAACAGCAATAACTGCGATGAAAATTAAGCGGCCTCCCCTTACGTTATCATGATTAGAACAACGGCATATAAGTGCTTTCCAAACGCCGTGGAAAGAACAATGCACACACTCGTCGCCCTTCATTCTTAAACAACAAATCTTCCCCACTAGCGACTGTAGTTTGCTCATTTGGAAGAAAAGAAAGCGAACCCTCGTCACAGTGGAAGAACAATCTTTTGTTGGAACCGCGTTTGTTCCTACTGGCCATTTCACTAATTGCGACCACCTTCTTTTGTCTGCGCACAAATTAGACGTAAATGTTCTGAATTACAATAAATTTAGAATGGAAATTCATCACTCCTCGCAATTAGGTGTAGATGTAAAAACGTTTATTCCCATATTTCTTTCTTTGTGGGGCTTAAAACGTTTTTTTGTTTTGCTAAAACTGGCAACACAAAAAAAACTTTTGAAGGCAATTTATATTTGTAAACCAATTAAGCAATTAAAAAACATATATTTGGTATAATGTTTAAACATTAACGTATAATAGTTTCATTCAAACTACAACAAAGCTCGTAACATACAAATGGAATTGCAGTTTTACTTATTTTTTTTTATATTATCAATAACGGAATATACTTTAAATAAACATAAAATATAAAGAATACAAATATAAGGGTTGCTTATATAATGATATATAATCTATATACATATATAACGACTTCTATTAATTTATTTAACGGAGTCAATCTTATATTCCTGCGTTATTCAGTAGAAACTATCTAGAAGTAAAAACGTAAAATGTCGAAATCGAACTTAGACAAGGTTTTGAATAATAGCTTAG